>NW_027660185.1:0-103000 GCF_963210335.1 Falco punctatus | reverse complement strand
CCTTCCCCGGTGGAGTTGTGCATGGGGTGTGTTTGGAACGTTTTTTCACCGGCTTAGGCAAAAAGTCAGCGGTTCCCCATCTCGGCCCAGAAAGCAGGTAGAACAACTTTTGTGGTGTCTTTCAGCTGCCTAGCGGAGCAATGTAAAAACTACCAGAGAACTCCTTGCTGGCACCTTCCCCGGTGGAGTTGTGCATGGGGTGTGTTTGGAACGTTTTTTCACCGGCTTAGGCAAAAAGTCAGCGGTTCCCCATCTCGGCCCAGAAAGCAGGTAGAACAACTTTTGTGGTGTCTTTCAGCTGCCTAGCGGAGCAATGTAAAAACTACCAGAGAACTCCTTGCTGGCACCTTCCCCGGTGGAGTTGTGCATGGGGTGTGTTTGGAACGTTTTTTCACCGGCCGACTCCAAAAACAGCGGTTTCCCATCTCAGCCCAGAAAGCAGGTAGAACAACTTTTGTGGTGTCTTTCAGCTGCCTAGCGGAGCAATGTAAAAACTACCAGAGAACTCCTTGCTGGCACCTTCCCCGGTGGAGTTGTGCATGGGGTGTGTTTGGAACGTTTTTTCACCGGCTTAGGCAAAAAGTCAGCGGTTCCCCATCTCAGCCCAGAAAGCAGGTAGAACAACTTTTGTGGTGTCTTTCAGCTGCCTAGCGGAGCAATGTAAAAACTACCAGAGAACTCCTTGCTGGCACCTTCCCCGGTTGAGTTGTGCATGGGGTGTGTTTGGAACGTTTTTTCACCGGCTTAGGCAAAAAGTCAGCGATTCCCCATCGCAGCCCAGAAAGCAGGTAGAACAACTTTTGTGGTGTCTTTCAGCTGCCTAGCGGAGCAATGTAAAAACTACCAGAGAACTCCTTGCTGGCACCTTCCCCGGTGGAGTTGTGCATGGGGTGTGTTTGGAACGTTTTTTCACCGGCTTAGGCAAAAAGTCAGCGGTTCCCCATCTCGGCCCAGAGAGCAGGTAGAACAACTTTTGTGGTGTCTTTCAGCTGCCTAGCGGAGCAATGTAAAAACTACCAGAGAACTCCTTGCTGGCACCTTCCCCGGTGGAGTTGTGCATGGGGTGTGTTTGGAACGTTTTTTCACCGGCTTAGGCAAAAAGTCAGCGGTTCCCCATCTCAGCCCAGAAAGCAGGTAGAACAACTTTTGTGGTGTCTTTCAGCTGCCTAGCGGAGCAATGTAAAAACTACCAGAGAACTCCTTGCTGGCACCTTCCCCGGTGGAGTTGTGCATGGGGTGTGTTTGGAACGTTTTTTCACCGGCTTAGGCAAAAAGTCAGCGGTTCCCCATCTCGGCCCAGAGAGCAGGTAGAACAACTTTTGTGGTGTCTTTCAGCTGCCTAGCGGAGCAATGTAAAAACTACCAGAGAACTCCTTGCTGGCACCTTCCCCGGTGGAGTTGTGCATGGGGTGTGTTTGGAACGTTTTTTCACCGGCTTAGGCAAAAAGTCAGCGGTTCCCCATCTCAGCCCAGAAAGCAGGTAGAACAACTTTTGTGGTGTCTTTCAGCTGCCCAGCGGAGCAATGTAAAAACTACCAGAGAACTCCTTGCTGGCACCTTCCCCGGTGGAGTTGTGCATGTGGTGTGTTTGGAACGTTTTTTCACCGGCTTAGGCAAAAAGTCAGCGGTTCCCCATCTCGGCCCAGAGAGCAGGTAGAACAACTTTTGTGGTGTCTTTCAGCTGCCTAGCGGAGCAATGTAAAAACTACCAGAGAACTCCTTGCTGGCACCTTCCCCGGTGGAGTTGTGCATGGGGTGTGTTTGGAACGTTTTTTCACCGGCTAGGCAAAAAGTCAGTGGTTCCCCATCTCAGCCCAGAAAGCAGGTAGAACAACTTTTGTGGTGTCTTTCAGCTGCCTAGCGGAGCAATGTATAAACTACCAGAGAACTCCTTGCTGGCACCTTCCCCGGTGGAGTTGTGCATGGGGTGTGTTTGGAACGTTTTTTCACCGGCTTACTCAAAATGTCAGCGATTCCCCATCGCAGCCCAGAAAGCAGGTAGAACAACTTTTGTGGTGTCTTTCAGCTGCCTAGCGGAGCAATGTAAAAACTACCAGAGAACTCCTTGCTGGCACCTTCCCCGGTGGAGTTGTGCATGGGGTGTGTTTGGAACGTTTTTTCACCGGCTTAGGCAAAAAGTCAGCGGTTCCCCATCTCGGCCCAGAAAGCAGGTAGAACAACTTTTGTGGTGTCTTTCAGCTGCCTAGCGGAGCAATGTAAAAACTACCAGAGAACTCCTTGCTGGCACCTTCCCCGGTGGAGTTGTGCATGGGGTGTGTTTGGAACGTTTTTTCACCGGCTTAGGCAAAAAGTCAGCGGTTCCCCATCTCGGCCCAGAAAGCAGGTAGAACAACTTTTGTGGTGTCTTTCAGCTGCCTAGCGGAGCAATGTAAAAACTACCAGAGAACTCCTTGCTGGCACCTTCCCCGGTGGAGTTGTGCATGGGGTGTGTTTGGAACGTTTTTTCACCGGCCGACTCCAAAAACAGCGGTTTCCCATCTCAGCCCAGAAAGCAGGTAGAACAACTTTTGTGGTGTCTTTCAGCTGCCTAGCGGAGCAATGTAAAAACTACCAGAGAACTCCTTGCTGGCACCTTCCCCGGTGGAGTTGTGCATGGGGTGTGTTTGGAACGTTTTTTCACCGGCTTAGGCAAAAAGTCAGCGGTTCCCCATCTCAGCCCAGAAAGCAGGTAGAACAACTTTTGTGGTGTCTTTCAGCTGCCTAGCGGAGCAATGTAAAAACTACCAGAGAACTCCTTGCTGGCACCTTCCCCGGTGGAGTTGTGCATGGGGTGTGTTTGGAACGTTTTTTCACCGGCTTAGGCAAAAAGTCAGCGATTCCCCATCGCAGCCCAGAAAGCAGGTAGAACAACTTTTGTGGTGTCTTTCAGCTGCCTAGCGGAGCAATGTAAAAACTACCAGAGAACTCCTTGCTGGCACCTTCCCCGGTGGAGTTGTGCATGGGGTGTGTTTGGAACGTTTTTTCACCGGCTTAGGCAAAAAGTCAGCGGTTCCCCATCTCAGCCCAGAAAGCAGGTAGAACAACTTTTGTGGTGTCTTTCAGCTGCCTAGCGGAGCAATGTAAAAACTACCAGAGAACTCCTTGCTGGCACCTTCCCCGGTGGAGTTGTGCATGGGGTGTGTTTGGAACGTTTTTTCACCGGCTTAGGCAAAAAGTCAGCGGTTCCCCATCTCGGCCCAGAGAGCAGGTAGAACAACTTTTGTGGTGTCTTTCAGCTGCCTAGCGGAGCAATGTAAAAACTACCAGAGAACTCCTTGCTGGCACCTTCCCCGGTGGAGTTGTGCATGGGGTGTGTTTGGAACGTTTTTTCACCGGCTTAGGCAAAAAGTCAGCGGTTTCCCATCTCAGCCCAGAAAGCAGGTAGAACAACTTTTGTGGTGTCTTTCAGCTGCCCAGCGGAGCAATGTAAAAACTACCAGAGAACTCCTTGCTGGCACCTTCCCCGGTGGAGTTGTGCATGGGGTGTGTTTGGAACGTTTTTTCACCGGCCGACTCCAAAAACAGCGGTTTCCCATCTCGGCCCAGAGAGCAGGTAGAACAACTTTTGTGGTGTCTTTCAGCTGCCTAGCGGAGCAATGTAAAAACTACCAGAGAACTCCTTGCTGGCACCTTCCCCGGTGGAGTTGTGCATGGGGTGTGTTTGGAACATTTTTTCACCGGCTTAGGCAAAAAGTCAGCGGTTCCCCATCTCGGCCCAGAAAGCAGGTAGAACAACTTTTGTGGTGTCTTTCAGCTGCCTAGCGGAGCAATGTAAAAACTACCAGAGAACTCCTTGCTGGCACCTTCCCCGGTGGAGTTGTGCATGGGGTGTGTTTGGAACGTTTTTTCACCGGCTTAGGCAAAAAGTCAGCGGTTCCCCATCTCAGCCCAGAAAGCAGGTAGAACAACTTTTGTGGTGTCTTTCAGCTGCCTAGCGGAGCAATGTAAAAACTACCAGAGAACTCCTTGCTGGCACCTTCCCCGGTGGAGTTGTGCATGGGGTGTGTTTGGAACGTTTTTTCACCGGCTTAGGCAAAAAGTCAGCGGTTCCCCATCTCGGCCCAGAGAGCAGGTAGAACAACTTTTGTGGTGTCTTTCAGCTGCCTAGCGGAGCAATGTAAAAACTACCAGAGAACTCCTTTCTGGATCCTTCCCCGGTGGAGTTGTGCATGGGGTGTGTTTGGAACGTTTTTTCACCGGCTTAGGCAAAAAGTCAGCGGTTCCCCATCTCGGCCCAGAGAGCAGGTAGAACAACTTTTGTGGTGTCTTTCAGCTGCCTAGCGGAGCAATGTAAAAACTACCAGAGAACTCCTTGCTGGCACCTTCCCCGGTGGAGTTGTGCATGGGGTGTGTTTGGAACGTTTTTTCACCGGCTTAGGCAAAAAGTCAGCGGTTCCCCATCTCGGCCCAGAAAGCAGGTAGAACAACTTTTGTGGTGTCTTTCAGCTGCCTAGCGGAGCAATGTAAAAACTACCAGAGAACTCCTTGCTGGCACCTTCCCCGGTGGAGTTGTGCATGGGGTGTGTTTGGAACGTTTTTTCACCGGCTTAGGCAAAAAGTCAGCGGTTCCCCATCTCGGCCCAGAGAGCAGGTAGAACAACTTTTGTGGTGTCTTTCAGCTGCCTAGCGGAGCAATGTAAAAACTACCAGAGAACTCCTTGCTGGCACCTTCCCCGGTGGAGTTGTGCATGGGGTGTGTTTGGAACGTTTTTTCACCGGCTTAGGCAAAAAGTCAGCGGTTCCCCATCTCGGCCCAGAAAGCAGGTAGAACAACTTTTGTGGTGTCTTTCAGCTGCCCAGCGGAGCAATGTAAAAACTACCAGAGAACTCCTTGCTGGCACCTTCCCCGGTGGAGTTGTGCATGGGGTGTGTTTGGAACGTTTTTTCACCGGCCGACTCCAAAAAGTCAGCGATTCCCCATCGCAGCCCAGAAAGCAGGTAGAACAACTTTTGTGGTGTCTTTCAGCTGCCTAGCGGAGCAATGTAAAAACTACCAGAGAACTCCTTGCTGGCACCTTCCCCGGTGGAGTTGTGCATGGGGTGTGTTTGGAACGTTTTTTCACCGGCTTAGGCAAAAAGTCAGCGGTTCCCCATCTCGGCCCAGAGAGCAGGTAGAACAACTTTTGTGGTGTCTTTCAGCTGCCTTGCGGAGCAATGTAAAAACTACCAGAGAACTCCTTGCTGGCACCTTCCCCGGTGGAGTTGTGCATGGGGTGTGTTTGGAACGTTTTTTCACCGGCTTAGGCAAAAAGTCAGCGGTTCCCCATCTCAGCCCAGAAAGCAGGTAGAACAACTTTTGTGGTGTCTTTCAGCTGCCTAGCGGAGCAATGTAAAAACTACCAGAGAACTCCTTGCTGGCACCTTCCCCGGTGGAGTTGTGCATGGGGTGTGTTTGGAACGTTTTTTCACCGGCTTAGGCAAAAAGTCAGCGGTTCCCCATCTCGGCCCAGAGAGCAGGTAGAACAACTTTTGTGGTGTCTTTCAGCTGCCTAGCGGAGCAATGTAAAAACTACCAGAGAACTCCTTGCTGGCACCTTCCCCGGTGGAGTTGTGCATGGGGTGTGTTTGGAACGTTTTTTCACCGGCTTAGGCAAAAAGTCAGCGGTTTCCCATCTCAGCCCAGAAAGCAGGTAGAACAACTTTTGTGGTGTCTTTCAGCTGCCCAGCGGAGCAATGTAAAAACTACCAGAGAACTCCTTGCTGGCACCTTCCCCGGTGGAGTTGTGCATGGGGTGTGTTTGGAACGTTTTTTCACCGGCCGACTCCAAAACCAGCGGTTTCCCATCTCGGCCCAGAGAGCAGGTAGAACAACTTTTGTGGTGTCTTTCAGCTGCCTAGCGGAGCAATGTAAAAACTACCAGAGAACTCCTTGCTGGCACCTTCCCCGGTGGAGTTGTGCATGGGGTGTGTTTGGAACGTTTTTTCACCGGCTTAGGCAAAAAGTCAGCGGTTTCCCATCTCAGCCCAGAAAGCAGGTAGAACAACTTTTGTGGTGTCTTTCAGCTGCCCAGCGGAGCAATGTAAAAACTACCAGAGAACTCCTTGCTGGCACCTTCCCCGGTGGAGTTGTGCATGGGGTGTGTTTGGAACGTTTTTTCACCGGCCGACTCCAAAACCAGCGGTTCCCCATCTCGGCCCAGAGAGCAGGTAGAACAACTTTTGTGGTGTCTTTCAGCTGCCTAGCGGAGCAATGTAAAAACTACCAGAGAACTCCTTGCTGGCACCTTCCCCGGTGGAGTTGTGCATGGGGTGTGTTTGGAACGTTTTTTCACCGGCTTAGGCAAAAAGTCAGCGGTTCCCCATCTCGGCCCAGAGAGCAGGTAGAACAACTTTTGTGGTGTCTTTCAGCTGCCTAGCGGAGCAATGTAAAAACTACCAGAGAACTCCTTGCTGGCACCTTCCCCGGTGGAGTTGTGCATGGGGTGTGTTTGGAACGTTTTTTCACCGGCTTAGGCAAAAAGTCAGCGGTTTCCCATCTCAGCCCAGAAAGCAGGTAGAACAACTTTTGTGGTGTCTTTCAGCTGCCCAGCGGAGCAATGTAAAAACTACCAGAGAACTCCTTGCTGGCACCTTCCCCGGTGGAGTTGTGCATGGGGTGTGTTTGGAACGTTTTTTCACCGGCCGACTCCAAAACCAGCGGTTTCCCATCTCGGCCCAGAGAGCAGGTAGAACAACTTTTGTGGTGTCTTTCAGCTGCCTAGCGGAGCAATGTAAAAACTACCAGAGAACTCCTTGCTGGCACCTTCCCCGGTGGAGTTGTGCATGGGGTGTGTTTGGAACGTTTTTTCACCGGCTTAGGCAAAAAGTCAGCGGTTCCCCATCTCGGCCCAGAAAGCAGGTAGAACAACTTTTGTGGTGTCTTTCAGCTGCCTAGCGGAGCAATGTAAAAACTACCAGAGAACTCCTTGCTGGCACCTTCCCCGGTGGAGTTGTGCATGGGGTGTGTTTGGAACGTTTTTTCACCGGCTTAGGCAAAAAGTCAGCGGTTCCCCATCTCAGCCCAGAAAGCAGGTAGAACAACTTTTGTGGTGTCTTTCAGCTGCCTAGCGGAGCAATGTAAAAACTACCAGAGAACTCCTTGCTGGCACCTTCCCCGGTGGAGTTGTGCATGGGGTGTGTTTGGAACGTTTTTTCACCGGCTTAGGCAAAAAGTCAGCGGTTCCCCATCTCGGCCCAGAAAGCAGGTAGAACAACTTTTGTGGTGTCTTTCAGCTGCCTAGCGGAGCAATGTAAAAACTACCAGAGAACTCCTTGCTGGCACCTTCCCCGGTGGAGTTGTGCATGGGGTGTGTTTGGAACGTTTTTTCACCGGCTTAGGCAAAAAGTCAGCGGTTCCCCATCTCAGCCCAGAAAGCAGGTAGAACAACTTTTGTGGTGTCTTTCAGCTGCCTAGCGGAGCAATGTAAAAACTACCAGAGAACTCCTTGCTGGCACCTTCCCCGGTGGAGTTGTGCATGGGGTGTGTTTGGAACGTTTTTTCACCGGCTTAGGCAAAAAGTCAGCGGTTCCCCATCTCGGCCCAGAAAGCAGGTAGAACAACTTTTGTGGTGTCTTTCAGCTGCCTAGCGGAGCAATGTAAAAACTACCAGAGAACTCCTTGCTGGCACCTTCCCCGGTGGAGTTGTGCATGGGGTGTGTTTGGAACGTTTTTTCACCGGCTTAGGCAAAAAGTCAGCGGTTCCCCATCTCGGCCCAGAGAGCAGGTAGAACAACTTTTGTGGTGTCTTTCAGCTGCCTAGCGGAGCAATGTAAAAACTACCAGAGAACTCCTTGCTGGCACCTTCCCCGGTGGAGTTGTGCATGGGGTGTGTTTGGAACGTTTTTTCACCGGCCGACTCCAAAAGTCAGCGATTGCCCATCTCAGCCCAGCAAGCAGGTAGAACCACTTTTGTGGTGTCTTTCAGCTGGCTACCGGGGCAGTGGAAGAACAAGCAACGGAATTCCTTTCTGGCACCTTCCCCGGTGGAGTTGTGCATGGGGTGTCTTTGGAACATTTTGTCACCAGCCGACTCCAAAAGTCAGCGATTGCCCATCTCAGCCCAGAAAGCAGGTAGAACCACTTTTGTGGTGTCTTTCAGCTGGCTACCGGGGCAGTGGAAGAACAAGCAATGGAATTCCTTTCTGGCACCTTCCCCGCTGGAGTTGTGCATGGGGTGTGTTTGGAACATTTTGTCACCAGCCGACTCCAAAAGTCAGCGATTCCCCATCTCAGCCCATCAAGCAGGTAGAACCACTTTTGTGGTGTCTTTCAGCTGGCTACCGGGGCAGTGGAAGAACTACCTACAGAACTCCTTTCTGGCACCTTCCCCGGTGGAGTTGTGCATGGGGTGTGTTTGGAACATTTTGTCACCAGCCGACTCCAAAAGTCAGCGATTGCCCATCTCAGCCCAGCAAGCAGGTAGAACCACTTTTGTGGTGTCTTTCATCTGGCAACCGGGGCAGTGGAAGAACAAGCAACAAAATTCCTTTCTGGCACCTTCCCCGGTGGAGTTGTGCATGGGGTGTGTTTGGAACATTTTGTCACCAGCCGACTCCAAAAGTCAGCGATTGCCCATCTCAGCCCAGCAAGCAGGTAGAACCACTTTTGTGGTGTCTTTCATCTGGCTACCGGGGCAGTGTAAGAACAAGCAACAAAATTCCTTTCTGGCACCTTCCCCGGTGGAGTTGTGCATGGGGTGTGTTTGGAACATTTTGTCACCAGCCGACTCCAAAAGTCAGCGATTGCCCATCTCAGCCCAGCAAGCAGGTAGAACCACTTTTGTGGTGTCTTTCATCTGGCTACCGGGGCAGTGGAAGAACTACCAACAGAACTCCTTTCTGGCACCTTCCCCGCTGGAGTTGTGCATGGGGTGTGTTTGGAACATTTTGTCACCAGCCGACTCCAAAAGTCAGCGATTCCCCATCTCAGCCCAGCAAGCAGGTAGAACCACTTTTGTGGTGTCTTTCAGCTGGCTACCGGGGCAGTGGAAGAACAAGCAACGGAATTCCTTTCTGGCACCTTCCCCGCTGGAGTTGTGCATGGGGTGTGTTTGGAACATTTTGTCACCAGCCGACTCCAAAAGTCAGCGATTGCCCATCTCAGCCCAGCAAGCAGGTAGAACCACTTTTGTGGTGTCTTTCAGCTGGCTACCGGGGCAGTGGAAGAACTACCAACAGAACTCCTTTCTGGACCCTTCCCCGTTGGAGTTGTGCATGGGGTGTGTTTGGAACATTTTGTCACCAGCCGACTCCAAAAGTCAGCGATTGCCCATCTCAGCCCAGCAAGCAGGTAGAACCACTTTTGTGGTGTCTTTCAGCTGGCTACCGGGGCAGTGGAAGAACAAGCAACGGAATTCCTTTCTGGCACCTTCCCCGGTGGAGTTGTGCATGGGGTGTGTTTGGAACATTTTGTCACCAGCCGACTCCAAAAGTCAGCGATTCCCCATCTCAGCCCAGAAAGCAGGTAGAACCACTTTTGTGGTGTCTTTCAGCTGGCTACCGGGGCAGTGGAAGAACTACCAACAGAACTCCTTTCTGGCACCTTCCCCGGTGGAGTTGTGCATGGGGTGTGTTTGGAACATTTTGTCACCAGCCGACTCCAAAAGTCAGCGATTCCCCATCTCAGCCCAGAAAGCAGGTAGAACCACTTTTGTGGTGTCTTTCAGCTGGCTACCGGGGCAGTGGAAGAACTACCTACAGAACTCCTTTCTGGCACCTTCCCCGGGGGAGTTGTGCATGGGGTGTGTTTGGAACATTTTGTCACCAGCCGACTCCAAAAATCAGCGATTGCCCATCTCAGCCCAGCAAGCAGGTAGAACCACTTTTGTGGTGTCTTTCAGCTGGCTACCGGGGCAGTGGAAGAACTACCAACAGAACTCCTTTCTGGCACCTTCCCCGCTGGAGTTGTGCATGGGGTGTGTTTGGAACATTTTGTCACCAGCCGACTCCAAAAGTCAGCGATTGCCCATCTCAGCCCAGAAAGCAGGTAGAACCACTTTTGTGGTGTCTTTCAGCTGGCTACCGGGGCAGTGGAAGAACAAGCAATGGAATTCCTTTCTGGCAACTTCCCCGGTGGAGTTGTGCATGGGGTGTGTTTGGAACATTTTGTCACCAGCCGACTCCAAAAGTCAGCGATTCCCCATCTCAGCCCAGAAAGCAGGTAGAACCACTTTTGTGGTGTCTTTCAGCTGGCTACCGGGGCAGTGGAAGAACTACCAACAGAACTCCTTTCTGGCACCTTCCCCGGTGGAGTTGTGCATGGGGTGTGTTTGGAACATTTTGTCACCAGCCGACTCCAAAAGTCAGCGATTCCCCATCTCAGCCCACAAAGCAGGTAGAACCACTTTTGTGGTGTCTTTCAGCTGGCTACCGGGGCAGTGGAAGAACTACCAAGAGAACTCCTTTCTGGCACCTTCCCCGGGGGAGTTGTGCATGGGGTGTGTTTGGAACATTTTGTCACCAGCCGACTCCAAAAGTCAGCGATTGCCCATCTCAGCCCAGCAAGCAGGTAGAACCACTTTTGTGGTGTCTTTCATCTGGCTACCGGGGCAGTGGAAGAACTACCTACAGAACTCCTTTCTGGCACCTTCCCCGGGGGAGTTGTGCATGGGGTGTGTTTGGAACATTTTGTCACCAGCCGACTCCAAAAGTCAGCGATTGCCCATCTCAGCCCAGCAAGCAGGTAGAACCACTTTTGTGGTGTCTTTCAGCTGGCTACCGGGGCAGTGGAAGAACTACCAACAGAACTCCTTGCTGGCACCTTCCCCGGTGGAGTTGTGCATGGGGTGTGTTTGGAACGTTTTTTCACCGGCCGACTCCAAAAGTCAGCGATTGCCCATCTCAGCCCAGCAAGCAGGTAGAACCACTTTTGTGGTGTCTTTCAGCTGGCTACCGGGGCAGTGGAAGAACAAGCAACGGAATTCCTTTCTGGCACCTTCCCCGGTGGAGTTGTGCATGGGGTGTCTTTGGAACATTTTGTCACCAGCCGACTCCAAAAGTCAGCGATTGCCCATCTCAGCCCAGCAAGCAGGTAGAACCACTTTTGTGGTGTCTTTCAGCTGGCTACCGGGGCAGTGGAAGAACAAGCAATGGAATTCCTTTCTGGCACCTTCCCCGGTGGAGTTGTGCATGGGGTGTGTTTGGAACATTTTGTCACCAGCCGACTCCAAAAGTCAGCGATTGCCCATCTCAGCCCAGAAAGCATGTAGAACCACTTTTGTGGTGTCTTTCATCTGGCTACCGGGGCAGTGGAAGAACTACCTACAGAACTCCTTTCTGGCACCTTCCCCGGTGGAGTTGTGCATGGGGTGTGTTTGGAACATTTTGTCACCAGCCGACTCCAAAAGTCAGCGATTGCCCATCTCAGCCCAGCAAGCAGGTAGAACCACTTTTGTGGTGTCTTTCATCTGGCAACCGGGGCAGTGGAAGAACAAGCAACAAAATTCCTTTCTGGCACCTTCCCCGGTGGAGTTGTGCATGGGGTGTGTTTGGAACATTTTGTCACCAGCCGACTCCAAAAGTCAGCGATTGCCCATCTCAGCCCAGCAAGCAGGTAGAACCACTTTTGTGGTGTCTTTCATCTGGCTACCGGGGCAGTGTAAGAACAAGCAACAAAATTCCTTTCTGGCACCTTCCCCGGTGGAGTTGTGCATGGGGTGTGTTTGGAACATTTTGTCACCAGCCGACTCCAAAAGTCAGCGATTGCCCATCTCAGCCCAGCAAGCAGGTAGAACCACTTTTGTGGTGTCTTTCATCTGGCTACCGGGGCAGTGGAAGAACTACCAACAGAACTCCTTTCTGGCACCTTCCCCGCTGGAGTTGTGCATGGGGTGTGTTTGGAACATTTTGTCACCAGCCGACTCCAAAAGTCAGCGATTCCCCATCTCAGCCCAGCAAGCAGGTAGAACCACTTTTGTGGTGTCTTTCAGCTGGCTACCGGGGCAGTGGAAGAACAAGCAACGGAATTCCTTTCTGGCACCTTCCCCGCTGGAGTTGTGCATGGGGTGTGTTTGGAACATTTTGTCACCAGCCGACTCCAAAAGTCAGCGATTGCCCATCTCAGCCCAGCAAGCAGGTAGAACCACTTTTGTGGTGTCTTTCAGCTGGCTACCGGGGCAGTGGAAGAACTACCAACAGAACTCCTTTCTGGACCCTTCCCCGTTGGAGTTGTGCATGGGGTGTGTTTGGAACATTTTGTCACCAGCCGACTCCAAAAGTCAGCGATTGCCCATCTCAGCCCAGCAAGCAGGTAGAACCACTTTTGTGGTGTCTTTCAGCTGGCTACCGGGGCAGTGGAAGAACAAGCAACGGAATTCCTTTCTGGCACCTTCCCCGGTGGAGTTGTGCATGGGGTGTGTTTGGAACATTTTGTCACCAGCCGACTCCAAAAGTCAGCGATTCCCCATCTCAGCCCAGAAAGCAGGTAGAACCACTTTTGTGGTGTCTTTCAGCTGGCTACCGGGGCAGTGGAAGAACTACCAACAGAACTCCTTTCTGGCACCTTCCCCGGTGGAGTTGTGCATGGGGTGTGTTTGGAACATTTTGTCACCAGCCGACTCCAAAAGTCAGCGATTGCCCATCTCAGCCCAGAAAGCAGGTAGAACCACTTTTGTGGTGTCTTTCAGCTGGCTACCGGGGCAGTGGAAGAACTACCTACAGAACTCCTTTCTGGCACCTTCCCCGGGGGAGTTGTGCATGGGGTGTGTTTGGAACATTTTGTCACCAGCCGACTCCAAAAATCAGCGATTGCCCATCTCAGCCCAGCAAGCAGGTAGAACCACTTTTGTGGTGTCTTTCAGCTGGCTACCGGGGCAGTGGAAGAACTACCAACAGAACTCCTTTCTGGCACCTTCCCCGCTGGAGTTGTGCATGGGGTGTGTTTGGAACATTTTGTCACCAGCCGACTCCAAAAGTCAGCGATTGCCCATCTCAGCCCAGAAAGCAGGTAGAACCACTTTTGTGGTGTCTTTCAGCTGGCTACCGGGGCAGTGGAAGAACAAGCAATGGAATTCCTTTCTGGCAACTTCCCCGGTGGAGTTGTGCATGGGGTGTGTTTGGAACATTTTGTCACCAGCCGACTCCAAAAGTCAGCGATTCCCCATCTCAGCCCAGAAAGCAGGTAGAACCACTTTTGTGGTGTCTTTCAGCTGGCTACCGGGGCAGTGGAAGAACTACCAACAGAACTCCTTTCTGGCACCTTCCCCGGTGGAGTTGTGCATGGGGTGTGTTTGGAACATTTTGTCACCAGCCGACTCCAAAAGTCAGCGATTCCCCATCTCAGCCCACAAAGCAGGTAGAACCACTTTTGTGGTGTCTTTCAGCTGGCTACCGGGGCAGTGGAAGAACTACCAAGAGAACTCCTTTCTGGCACCTTCCCCGGGGGAGTTGTGCATGGGGTGTGTTTGGAACATTTTGTCACCAGCCGACTCCAAAAGTCAGCGATTGCCCATCTCAGCCCAGCAAGCAGGTAGAACCACTTTTGTGGTGTCTTTCATCTGGCTACCGGGGCAGTGGAAGAACTACCTACAGAACTCCTTTCTGGCACCTTCCCCGGGGGAGTTGTGCATGGGGTGTGTTTGGAACATTTTGTCACCAGCCGACTCCAAAAGTCAGCGATTGCCCATCTCAGCCCAGCAAGCAGGTAGAACCACTTTTGTGGTGTCTTTCAGCTGGCTACCGGGGCAGTGGAAGAACTACCAACAGAACTCCTTTCTGGCACCTTCCCCGGTGGAGTTGTGCATGGGGTGTGTTTGGAACATTTTGTCACCAGCCGACTCCAAAAGTCAGCGATTGCCCATCTCAGCCCAGCAAGCAGGTAGAACCACTTTTGTGGTGTCTTTCAGCTGGCTACCGGGGCAGTGGAAGAACTACCTACAGAACTCCTTTCTGGCACCTTCCCCGGTGGAGTTGTGCATGGGGTGTGTTTGGAACATTTTGTCACCAGCCGACTCCAAAAGTCAGCGATTCCCCATCTCAGCCCAGAAAGCATGTAGAACCACTTTTGTGTTGTCTTTCAGCTGGCTACCGGGGCAGTGGAAGAACTACCTACAGAACTCCTTTCTGGCACCTTCCCCGGGGGAGTTGTGCATGGGGTGTGTTTGGAACATTTTGTCACCAGCCGACTCCAAAAGTCAGCGATTGCCCATCTCAGCCCAGCAAGCAGGTAGAACCACTTTTGTGGTGTCTTTCATCTGGCTACCGGGGCAGTGGAAGAACAAGCAACAAAATTCCTTTCTGCCACCTTCCCCGGTGGAGTTGTGCATGGGGTGTGTTTGGAACATTTTGTCACCAGCCGACTCCAAAAGTCAGCGATTGCCCATCTCAGCCCAGCAAGCAGGTAGAACCACTTTTGTGGTGTCTTTCATCTGGCTACCGGGGCAGTGTAAGAACAAGCAACAGAACTCCTTTCTGGCACCTTCCCCGGTGGAGTTGTGCATGGGGTGTGTTTGGAACATTTTGTCACCAGCCGACTCCAAAAGTCAGCGATTGCCCATCTCAGCCCAGAAAGCAGGTAGAACCACTTTTGTGGTGTCTTTCATCTGGCTACCGGGGCAGTGGAAGAACTACCAAGAGAACTCCTTTCTGGCACCTTCCCCGGTGGAGTTGTGCATGGGGTGTGTTTGGAACATTTTGTCACCAGCCGACTCCAAAAGTCAGCGATTGCCCATCTCAGCCCAGAAAGCAGGTAGAACCACTTTTGTGGTGTCTTTCAGCTGGCTACCGGGGCAGTGGAAGAACTACCAACAGAACTCCTTTCTGGCACCTTCCCCGCTGGAGTTGTGCATGGGGTGTGTTTGGAACATTTTGTCACCAGCCGACTGCAAAAGTCAGCGATTCCCCATCTCAGCCCAGCAAGCAGGTAGAACCACTTTTGTGGTGTCTTTCATCTGGCTACCGGGGCAGTGTAAAGAACAACCAACAGAACTCCTTTCTGGCACCTTCCCCGGTGGAGTTGTGCATGGGGTGTGTTTGGAACATTTTGTCACCAGCCGACTCCAAAAGTCAACGATTGCCCATCTCAGCCCAGAAAGCAGGTAGAACCACTTTTGTGGTGTCTTTCATCTGGCTACCGGGGCAGTGGAAGAACTACCAACAGAACTCCTTTCTGGCACCTTCCCCGGTGGAGTTGTGCATGGGGTGTGTTTGGAACATTTTGTCACCAGCCGACACCAAAAGTCAGCGATTGCCCATCTCAGCCCAGAAAGCAGGTAGAACCACTTTTGTGGTGTCTTTCATCTGGCTACCGGGGCAGTGTAAGAACAAGCAACGGAATTCCTTTCTGGCAACTTCCCCGCTGGAGTTGTGCATGGGGTGTGTTTGGAACATTTTGTCACCAGCCGACTCCAAAAGTCAGCGATTGCCCATCTCAGCCCAGCAAGCAGGTAGAACCACTTTTGTGGTGTCTTTCAGCTGGCTACCGGGGCAGTGGAAGAACTACCAACAGAACTCCTTTCTGGCACCTTCCCCGCTGGAGTTGTGCATGGGGTGTGTTTGGAACATTTTGTCACCAGCCGACTCCAAAAGTCAGCGATTGCCCATCTCAGCCCAGCAAGCAGGTAGAACCACTTTTGTGGTGTCTTTCAGCTTGCTACCGGGGCAGTGGAAGAACTACCAACAGAACTCCTTTCTGGCACCTTCCCCGGTGGAGTTGTGCATGGGGTGTGTTTGGAACATTTTGTCACCAGCCGACTCCAAAAGTCAGCGATTCCCCATCTCAGCCCAGAAAGCAGGTAGAACCACTTTTGTGGTGTCTTTCAGCTGGCTACCGGGGCAGTGGAAGAACTACCAACAGAACTCCTTTCTGGCACCTTCCCCGGTGGAGTTGTGCATGGGCTGTCTTTGGAACATTTTGTCACCAGCCGACTCCAAAAGTCAGCGATTCCCCATCTCAGCCCAGCAAGCAGGTAGAACCACTTTTGTGGTGTCTTTCAGCTGGCTACCGGGGCAGTGGAAGAACTACCTACAGAACTCCTTTCTGGCACCTTCCCCGGGGGAGTTGTGCATGGGGTGTGTTTGGAACATTTTGTCACCAGCCGACTCCAAAAGTCAGCGATTGCCCATCTCAGCCCAGCAAGCAGGTAGAACCGCTTTTGTGGTGTCTTTCAGCTTGCTACCGGGGCAGTGGAAGAACTACCAACAGAACTCCTTTCTGGCACCTTCCCCGGTGGAGTTGTGCATGGGGTGTGTTTGGAACATTTTGTCACCAGCCGACTCCAAAAGTCAGCGATTCCCCATCTCAGCCCAGCAAGCAGGTAGAACCACTTTTGTGGTGTCTTTCAGCTGGCTACCGGGGCAGTGGAAGAACAAGCAACGGAATTCCTTTCTGGCACCTTCCCCGGTGGAGTTGTGCATGGGGTGTGTTTGGAACATTTTTTCACCAGCCGACTCCAAAAGTCAGCGATTGCCCATCTCAGCCCAGCAAGCAGGTAGAACCACTTTTGTGGTGTCTTTCAGCTGGCTACCGGGGCAGTGGAAGAACTACCAACAGAACTCCTTTCTGGCACCTTCCCCGGTGGAGTTGTGCATGGGGTGTGTTTGGAACATTTTGTCACCAGCCGACTCCAAAAGTCAGCGATTGCCCATCTCAGCCCAGCAAGCAGGTAGAACCACTTTTGTGGTGTCTTTCAGCTGGCTACCGGGGCAGTGGAAGAACAAGCAACGGAATTCCTTTCTGGCACCTTCCCCGGTGGAGTTGTGCATGGGGTGTGTTTGGAACATTTTTTCACCAGCCGACTCCAAAAGTCAGCGATTGCCCATCTCAGCCCAGCAAGCAGGTAGAACCACTTTTGTGGTGTCTTTCAGCTGGCTACCGGGGCAGTGGAAGAACTACCAACAGAACTCCTTTCTGGCACCTTCCCCGGTGGAGTTGTGCATGGGGTGTGTTTGGAACATTTTGTCACCAGCCGACTCCAAAAGTCAGCGGTTCCCCATCTCAGCCCAGAAAGCAGGTAGAACCACTTTTGTGGTGTCTTTCAGCTGGCTACCGGGGCAGTGGAAGAACAAGCAACGGAATTCCTTTCTGGCACCTTCCCCGGGGGAGTTGTGCATGGGGTGTGTTTGGAACATTTTGTCACCAGCCGACTCCAAAAGTCAGCGATTGCCCATCTCAGCCCAGCAAGCAGGTAGAACCACTTTTGTGGTGTCTTTCAGCTGGCTACCGGGGCAGTGGAAGAACTACCAACAGAACTCCTTTCTGGACCCTTCCCCGGGGGAGTTGTGCATGGGGTGTGTTTGGAACATTTTGTCACCAGCCGACTCCAAAAGTCAGCGATTCCCCATCTCAGCCCAGCAAGCAGGTAGAACCACTTTTGTGGTGTCTTTCAGCTTGCTACCGGGGCAGTGGAAGAACTACCAACAGAACTCCTTTCTGGCACCTTCCCCGGTGGAGTTGTGCATGGGGTGTGTTTGGAACATTTTGTCACCAGCCGACTCCAAAAGTCAGCGATTCCCCATCTCAGCCCAGAAAGCAGGTAGAACCACTTTTGTGGTGTCTTTCAGCTGGCTACCGGGGCAGTGGAAGAACTACCAACAGAACTCCTTTCTGGCACCTTCCCCGGTGGAGTTGTGCATGGGGTGTGTTTGGAACATTTTGTCACCAGCCGACTACAAAAGTCAGCGATTCCCCATCTCAGCCCAGCAAGCAGGTAGAACCACTTTTGTGGTGTCTTTCATCTGGCTACCGGGGCAGTGTAAGAACAACCAACAGAACTCCTTTCTGGACCCTTCCCCGGTGGAGTTGTGCATGGGGTGTGTTTGGAACATTTTGTCACCAGCCGACTCCAAAAGTCAGCGATTCCCCATCTCAGCCCAGCAAGCAGGTAGAACCACTTTTGTGGTGTCTTTCTTCTGGCTACCGGGGCAGTGGAAGAACTACCAACAGAACTCCTTTCTGGCACCTTCCCCGCTGGAGTTGTGCATGCGCTGTCTTTGGAACATTTTGTCACCAGCCGACTCCAAAAGTCAGCGATTCCCCATCTCAGCCCAGAAAGCAGGTAGAACCACTTTTGTGGTGTCTTTCATCTGGCTACCGGGGCAGTGTAAGAACTACCAACAGAACTCCTTTCTGGCACCTTCCCCGCTGGAGTTGTGCATGGGGTGTGTTTGGAACATTTTGTCACCAGCCGACTCCAAAAGTCAGCGAATGCCCATCTCAGCCCAGCAAGCAGGTAGAACCACTTTTGTGGTGTCTTTCAGCTGGCTACCGGGGCAGTGGAAGAACAACCAACAGAACTCCTTTCTGGCACCTTCCCCGGGGGAGTTGTGCATGGGGTGTGTTTGGAACATTTTGTCACCAGCCGACTCCAAAAGTCAGCGATTCCCCATCTCAGCCCAGAAAGCAGGTAGAACCACTTTTGTGGTGTCTTTCATCTGGCTACCAGGGCAGTGGAAGAACTACCAACAGAACTCCTTTCTGGCACCTTCCCCGGTGGAGTTGTGCATGGGCTGTCTTTGGAACATTTTGTCACCAGCCGACTCCAAAAGTCAGCGATTCCCCATCTCAGCCCAGAAAGCAGGTAGAACCACTTTTGTGGTGTCTTTCAGCTGGCTACCGGGGCAGTGTAAGAACAAGCAATGGAATTCCTTTCTGGCACCTTCCCCGGGGGAGTTGTGCATGGGGTGTGTTTGGAACATTTTGTCACCAGCCGACTCCAAAAGTCAGCGATTCCCCATCTCAGCCCAGCAAGCAGGTAGAACCACTTTTGTGGTGTCTTTCATCTGGCTACCGGGGCAGTGTAAGAACAACCAACGGAACTCCTTTCTGGCACCTTCCCCGGTGGAGTTGTGCATGGGGTGTGTTTGGAACTTTTTGTCACCAGCCGACTCCAAAAGTCAGCGATTGCCCATCTCAGCCCAGCAAGCAGTTAGAACCACTTTTGTGGTGTCTTTCATCTGGCTACCGGGGCAGTGGAAGAACAAGCAACAAAATTCCTTTCTGGCACCTTCCCCGCAGGAGTTGTGCATGGGGTGTGTTTGGAACATTTTGTCACCAGACAACTCCAAAAGTCAGCGGTTCCCCATCTCAGCCCAGAAAGCAGGTAGAACCACTTTTGTGGTGTCTTTCATCTGGCTACCGGGGCAGTGTAAGAACAACCAACAGAACTCCTTTCTGGCACCTTCCCCGGTGGAGTTGTGCATGGGGTGTGTTTGGAACATTTTGTCACCAGCCGACTCCAAAAGTCAGCGATTGCCCATCTCAGCCCAGCAAGCAGGTAGAACCACTTTTGTGGTGTCTTTCAGCTGGCTACCGGGGCAGTGGAAGAACTACCAAGAGAACTCCTTTCTGACACCTTCCCCGGTGGAGTTGTGCATGGGGTGTGTTTGGAACATTTTGTCACCAGCCGACTCCAAAAGTCAGCGATTGCCCATCTCAGCCCAGCAAGCAGGTATAACCACTTTTGTGGTGTCTTTCATCTGGCTACCGGGGCAGTGGAAGAACTACCAACAGAACTCCTTTCTGGCACCTTCCCCGGTGGAGTTGTGCATGGGGTGTGTTTGGAACGTTTTCTCACCGGCTTAGGCAAAAAGTCAGCGATTCCCCATCGCAGCCCAGAAAGCAGGTAGAACAACTTTTGTGGTGTCTTTCAGCTGCCTAGCGGAGCAATGTAAAAACTACCAGAGAACTCCTTGCTGGCACCTTCCCCGGTGGAGTTGTGCATGGGGTGTGTTTGGAACGTTTTTTCACCGGCTTAGGCAAAAAGTCAGCGGTTCCCCATCTCGGCCCAGAGAGCAGGTAGAACAACTTTTGTGGTGTCTTTCAGCTGCCTAGCGGAGCAATGTAAAAACTACCAGAGAACTCCTTGCTGGCACCTTCCCCGGTGGAGTTGTGCATGGGGTGTGTTTGGAACGTTTTTTCACCGGCTTAGGCAAAAAGTCAGCGGTTCCCCATCTCAGCCCAGAAAGCAGGTAGAACAACTTTTGTGGTGTCTTTCAGCTGCCTAGCGGAGCAATGTAAAAACTACCAGAGAACTCCTTGCTGGCACCTTCCCCGGTGGAGTTGTGCATGGGGTGTGTTTGGAACGTTTTTTCACCGGCTTAGGCAAAAAGTCAGCGGTTCCCCATCTCGGCCCAGAAAGCAGGTAGAACAACTTTTGTGGTGTCTTTCAGCTGCCTAGCGGAGCAACGTAAAAACTACCAGAGAACTCCTTGCTGGCACCTTCCCCGGTGGAGTTGTGCATGGGGTGTGTTTGGAACGTTTTTTCACCGGCTTAGGCAAAAAGTCAGCGGTTTCCCATCTCAGCCCAGAAAGCAGGTAGAACAACTTTTGTGGTGTCTTTCAGCTGCCCAGCGGAGCAATGTAAAAACTACCAGAGAACTCCTTGCTGGCACCTTCCCCGGTGGAGTTGTGCATGGGGTGTGTTTGGAACGTTTTTTCACCGGCTTAGGCAAAAAGTCAGCGGTTCCCCATCTCAGCCCAGAAAGCAGGTAGAACAACTTTTGTGGTGTCTTTCAGCTGCCTAGCGGAGCAATGTAAAAACTACCAGAGAACTCCTTGCTGGCACCTTCCCCGGTGGAGTTGTGCATGGGGTGTGTTTGGAACGTTTTTTCACCGGCTTAGGCAAAAAGTCAGCGGTTCCCCATCTCGGCCCAGAAAGCAGGTAGAACAACTTTTGTGGTGTCTTTCAGCTGCCTAGCGGAGCAATGTAAAAACTACCAGAGAACTCCTTGCTGGCACCTTCCCCGGTGGAGTTGTGCATGGGGTGTGTTTGGAACGTTTTTTCACCGGCTTAGGCAAAAAGTCAGCGGTTCCCCATCTCGGCCCAGAAAGCAGGTAGAACAACTTTTGTGGTGTCTTTCAGCTGCCTAGCGGAGCAATGTAAAAACTACCAGAGAACTCCTTGCTGGCACCTTCCCCGGTGGAGTTGTGCATGGGGTGTGTTTGGAACGTTTTTTCACCGGCTTAGGCAAAAAGTCAGCGGTTCCCCATCTCAGCCCAGAAAGCAGGTAGAACAACTTTTGTGGTGTCTTTCAGCTGCCTAGCGGAGCAATGTAAAAACTACCAGAGAACTCCTTGCTGGCACCTTCCCCGGTGGAGTTGTGCATGGGGTGTGTTTGGAACGTTTTTTCACCGGCTTAGGCAAAAAGTCAGCGGTTCCCCATCTCAGCCCAGAAAGCAGGTAGAACAACTTTTGTGGTGTCTTTCAGCTGCCTAGCGGAGCAATGTAAAAACTACCAGAGAACTCCTTGCTGGCACCTTCCCCGGTGGAGTTGTGCATGGGGTGTGTTTGGAACGTTTTTTCACCGGCTTAGGCAAAAAGTCAGCGGTTCCCCATCTCGGCCCAGAAAGCAGGTAGAACAACTTTTGTGGTGTCTTTCAGCTGCCTAGCGGAGCAATGTAAAAACTACCAGAGAACTCCTTGCTGGCACCTTCCCCGGTGGAGTTGTGCATGGGGTGTGTTTGGAACGTTTTTTCACCGGCTAGGCAAAAAGTCAGCGGTTCCCCATCTCGGCCCAGAAAGCAGGTAGAACAACTTTTGTGGTGTCTTTCAGCTGCCTAGCGGAGCAATGTATAAACTACCAGAGAACTCCTTGCTGGCACCTTCCCCGGTGGAGTTGTGCATGGGGTGTGTTTGGAACGTTTTTTCACCGGCTTAGGCAAAAAGTCAGCGGTTCCCCATCTCGGCCCAGAAAGCAGGTAGAACAACTTTTGTGGTGTCTTTCAGCTGCCTAGCGGAGCAATGTAAAAACTACCAGAGAACTCCTTGCTGGCACCTTCCCCGGTGGAGTTGTGCATGGGGTGTGTTTGGAACGTTTTTTCACCGGCTTAGGCAAAAAGTCAGCGGTTCCCCATCTCGGCCCAGAAAGCAGGTAGAACAACTTTTGTGGTGTCTTTCAGCTGCCTAGCGGAGCAATGTAAAAACTACCAGAGAACTCCTTGCTGGCACCTTCCCCGGTGGAGTTGTGCATGGGGTGTGTTTGGAACGTTTTTTCACCGGCTTAGGCAAAAAGTCAGCGGTTCCCCATCTCGGCCCAGAAAGCAGGTAGAACAACTTTTGTGGTGTCTTTCAGCTGCCTAGCGGAGCAATGTAAAAACTACCAGAGAACTCCTTGCTGGCACCTTCCCCGGTGGAGTTGTGCATGGGGTGTGTTTGGAACGTTTTTTCACCGGCCGACTCCAAAAACAGCGGTTTCCCATCTCAGCCCAGAAAGCAGGTAGAACAACTTTTGTGGTGTCTTTCAGCTGCCTAGCGGAGCAATGTAAAAACTACCAGAGAACTCCTTGCTGGCACCTTCCCCGGTGGAGTTGTGCATGGGGTGTGTTTGGAACGTTTTTTCACCGGCTTAGGCAAAAAGTCAGCGGTTCCCCATCTCAGCCCAGAAAGCAGGTAGAACAACTTTTGTGGTGTCTTTCAGCTGCCTAGCGGAGCAATGTAAAAACTACCAGAGAACTCCTTGCTGGCACCTTCCCCGGTGGAGTTGTGCATGGGGTGTGTTTGGAACGTTTTTTCACCGGCTTAGGCAAAAAGTCAGCGATTCCCCATCTCAGCCCAGAAAGCAGGTAGAACAACTTTTGTGGTGTCTTTCAGCTGCCTAGCGGAGCAATGTAAAAACTACCAGAGAACTCCTTGCTGGCACCTTCCCCGGTGGAGTTGTGCATGGGGTGTGTTTGGAACGTTTTTTCACCGGCTTAGGCAAAAAGTCAGCGGTTCCCCATCTCAGCCCAGAGAGCAGGTAGAACAACTTTTGTGGTGTCTTTCAGCTGCCTAGCGGAGCAATGTAAAAACTACCAGAGAACTCCTTGCTGGCACCTTCCCCGGTGGAGTTGTGCATGGGGTGTGTTTGGAACGTTTTTTCACCGGCTTAGGCAAAAAGTCAGCGGTTCCCCATCTCAGCCCAGAAAGCAGGTAGAACAACTTTTGTGGTGTCTTTCAGCTGCCTAGCGGAGCAATGTAAAAACTACCAGAGAACTCCTTGCTGGCACCTTCCCCGGTGGAGTTGTGCATGGGGTGTGTTTGGAACGTTTTTTCACCGGCTTAGGCAAAAAGTCAGCGGTTCCCCATCTCGGCCCAGAGAGCAGGTAGAACAACTTTTGTGGTGTCTTTCAGCTGCCTAGCGGAGCAATGTAAAAACTACCAGAGAACTCCTTGCTGGCACCTTCCCCGGTGGAGTTGTGCATGGGGTGTGTTTGGAACGTTTTTTCACCGGCTTAGGCAAAAAGTCAGCGGTTTCCCATCTCAGCCCAGAAAGCAGGTAGAACAACTTTTGTGGTGTCTTTCAGCTGCCCAGCGGAGCAATGTAAAAACTACCAGAGAACTCCTTGCTGGCACCTTCCCCGGTGGAGTTGTGCATGGGGTGTGTTTGGAACGTTTTTTCACCGGCTTAGGCAAAAAGTCAGCGGTTCCCCATCTCGGCCCAGAGAGCAGGTAGAACAACTTTTGTGGTGTCTTTCAGCTGCCTAGCGGAGCAATGTAAAAACTACCAGAGAACTCCTTGCTGGCACCTTCCCCGGTGGAGTTGTGCATGGGGTGTGTTTGGAACGTTTTTTCACCGGCTAGGCAAAAAGTCAGTGGTTCCCCATCTCAGCCCAGAAAGCAGGTAGAACAACTTTTGTGGTGTCTTTCAGCTGCCTAGCGGAGCAATGTATAAACTACCAGAGAACTCCTTGCTGGCACCTTCCCCGGTGGAGTTGTGCATGGGGTGTGTTTGGAACGTTTTTTCACCGGCTTACTCAAAATGTCAGCGATTCCCCATCGCAGCCCAGAAAGCAGGTAGAACAACTTTTGTGGTGTCTTTCAGCTGCCTAGCGGAGCAATGTAAAAACTACCAGAGAACTCCTTGCTGGCACCTTCCCCAGTGGAGTTGTGCATGGGGTGTGTTTGGAACGTTTTTTCACCGGCTTAGGCAAAAAGTCAGCGGTTCCCCATCTCGGCCCAGAAAGCAGGTAGAACAACTTTTGTGGTGTCTTTCAGCTGCCTAGCGGAGCAATGTAAAAACTACCAGAGAACTCCTTGCTGGCACCTTCCCCGGTGGAGTTGTGCATGGGGTGTGTTTGGAACGTTTTTTCACCGGCTTAGGCAAAAAGTCAGCGGTTCCCCATCTCGGCCCAGAAAGCAGGTAGAACAACTTTTGTGGTGTCTTTCAGCTGCCTAGCGGAGCAATGTAAAAACTACCAGAGAACTCCTTGCTGGCACCTTCCCCGGTGGAGTTGTGCATGGGGTGTGTTTGGAACGTTTTTTCACCGGCCGACTCCAAAAACAGCGGTTTCCCATCTCAGCCCAGAAAGCAGGTAGAACAACTTTTGTGGTGTCTTTCAGCTGCCTAGCGGAGCAATGTAAAAACTACCAGAGAACTCCTTGCTGGCACCTTCCCCGGTGGAGTTGTGCATGGGGTGTGTTTGGAACGTTTTTTCACCGGCTTAGGCAAAAAGTCAGCGGTTCCCCATCTCAGCCCAGAAAGCAGGTAGAACAACTTTTGTGGTGTCTTTCAGCTGCCTAGCGGAGCAATGTAAAAACTACCAGAGAACTCCTTGCTGGCACCTTCCCCGGTGGAGTTGTGCATGGGGTGTGTTTGGAACGTTTTTTCACCGGCTTAGGCAAAAAGTCAGCGATTCCCCATCGCAGCCCAGAAAGCAGGTAGAACAACTTTTGTGGTGTCTTTCAGCTGCCTAGCGGAGCAATGTAAAAACTACCAGAGAACTCCTTGCTGGCACCTTCCCCGGTGGAGTTGTGCATGGGGTGTGTTTGGAACGTTTTTTCACCGGCTTAGGCAAAAAGTCAGCGGTTCCCCATCTCAGCCCAGAAAGCAGGTAGAACAACTTTTGTGGTGTCTTTCAGCTGCCTAGCGGAGCAATGTAAAAACTACCAGAGAACTCCTTGCTGGCACCTTCCCCGGTGGAGTTGTGCATGGGGTGTGTTTGGAACGTTTTTTCACCGGCTTAGGCAAAAAGTCAGCGGTTCCCCATCTCGGCCCAGAGAGCAGGTAGAACAACTTTTGTGGTGTCTTTCAGCTGCCTAGCGGAGCAATGTAAAAACTACCAGAGAACTCCTTGCTGGCACCTTCCCCGGTGGAGTTGTGCATGGGGTGTGTTTGGAACGTTTTTTCACCGGCTTAGGCAAAAAGTCAGCGGTTTCCCATCTCAGCCCAGAAAGCAGGTAGAACAACTTTTGTGGTGTCTTTCAGCTGCCCAGCGGAGCAATGTAAAAACTACCAGAGAACTCCTTGCTGGCACCTTCCCCGGTGGAGTTGTGCATGGGGTGTGTTTGGAACGTTTTTTCACCGGCCGACTCCAAAAACAGCGGTTTCCCATCTCGGCCCAGAGAGCAGGTAGAACAACTTTTGTGGTGTCTTTCAGCTGCCTAGCGGAGCAATGTAAAAACTACCAGAGAACTCCTTGCTGGCACCTTCCCCGGTGGAGTTGTGCATGGGGTGTGTTTGGAACATTTTTTCACCGGCTTAGGCAAAAAGTCAGCGGTTCCCCATCTCGGCCCAGAAAGCAGGTAGAACAACTTTTGTGGTGTCTTTCAGCTGCCTAGCGGAGCAATGTAAAAACTACCAGAGAACTCCTTGCTGGCACCTTCCCCGGTGGAGTTGTGCATGGGGTGTGTTTGGAACGTTTTTTCACCGGCTTAGGCAAAAAGTCAGCGGTTCCCCATCTCAGCCCAGAAAGCAGGTAGAACAACTTTTGTGGTGTCTTTCAGCTGCCTAGCGGAGCAATGTAAAAACTACCAGAGAACTCCTTGCTGGCACCTTCCCCGGTGGAGTTGTGCATGGGGTGTGTTTGGAACGTTTTTTCACCGGCTTAGGCAAAAAGTCAGCGGTTCCCCATCTCGGCCCAGAGAGCAGGTAGAACAACTTTTGTGGTGTCTTTCAGCTGCCTAGCGGAGCAATGTAAAAACTACCAGAGAACTCCTTTCTGGATCCTTCCCCGGTGGAGTTGTGCATGGGGTGTGTTTGGAACGTTTTTTCACCGGCTTAGGCAAAAAGTCAGCGGTTCCCCATCTCGGCCCAGAGAGCAGGTAGAACAACTTTTGTGGTGTCTTTCAGCTGCCTAGCGGAGCAATGTAAAAACTACCAGAGAACTCCTTGCTGGCACCTTCCCCGGTGGAGTTGTGCATGGGGTGTGTTTGGAACGTTTTTTCACCGGCTTAGGCAAAAAGTCAGCGGTTCCCCATCTCGGCCCAGAAAGCAGGTAGAACAACTTTTGTGGTGTCTTTCAGCTGCCTAGCGGAGCAATGTAAAAACTACCAGAGAACTCCTTGCTGGCACCTTCCCCGGTGGAGTTGTGCATGGGGTGTGTTTGGAACGTTTTTTCACCGGCTTAGGCAAAAAGTCAGCGGTTCCCCATCTCGGCCCAGAGAGCAGGTAGAACAACTTTTGTGGTGTCTTTCAGCTGCCTAGCGGAGCAATGTAAAAACTACCAGAGAACTCCTTGCTGGCACCTTCCCCGGTGGAGTTGTGCATGGGGTGTGTTTGGAACGTTTTTTCACCGGCTTAGGCAAAAAGTCAGCGGTTCCCCATCTCAGCCCAGAAAGCAGGTAGAACAACTTTTGTGGTGTCTTTCAGCTGCCCAGCGGAGCAATGTAAAAACTACCAGAGAACTCCTTGCTGGCACCTTCCCCGGTGGAGTTGTGCATGGGGTGTGTTTGGAACGTTTTTTCACCGGCCGACTCCAAAAAGTCAGCGATTCCCCATCGCAGCCCAGAAAGCAGGTAGAACAACTTTTGTGGTGTCTTTCAGCTGCCTAGCGGAGCAATGTAAAAACTACCAGAGAACTCCTTGCTGGCACCTTCCCCGGTGGAGTTGTGCATGGGGTGTGTTTGGAACGTTTTTTCACCGGCCGACTCCAAAAAGTCAGCGATTCCCCATCGCAGCCCAGAAAGCAGGTAGAACAACTTTTGTGGTGTCTTTCAGCTGCCTAGCGGAGCAATGTAAAAACTACCAGAGAACTCCTTGCTGGCACCTTCCCCGGTGGAGTTGTGCATGGGGTGTGTTTGGAACGTTTTTTCACCGGCTTAGGCAAAAAGTCAGCCGTTCCCCATCTCGGCCCAGAGAGCAGGTAGAACAACTTTTGTGGTGTCTTTCAGCTGCCTAGCGGAGCAATGTAAAAACTACCAGAGAACTCCTTGCTGGCACCTTCCCCGGTGGAGTTGTGCATGGGGTGTGTTTGGAACGTTTTTTCACCGGCTTAGGCAAAAAGTCAGCGGTTCCCCATCTCAGCCCAGAAAGCAGGTAGAACAACTTTTGTGGTGTCTTTCAGCTGCCTAGCGGAGCAATGTAAAAACTACCAGAGAACTCCTTGCTGGCACCTTCCCCGGTGGAGTTGTGCATGGGGTGTGTTTGGAACGTTTTTTCACCGGCTTAGGCAAAAAGTCAGCGGTTCCCCATCTCGGCCCAGAGAGCAGGTAGAACAACTTTTGTGGTGTCTTTCAGCTGCCTAGCGGAGCAATGTAAAAACTACCAGAGAACTCCTTGCTGGCACCTTCCCCGGTGGAGTTGTGCATGGGGTGTGTTTGGAACGTTTTTTCACCGGCTTAGGCAAAAAGTCAGCGGTTTCCCATCTCAGCCCAGAAAGCAGGTAGAACAACTTTTGTGGTGTCTTTCAGCTGCCCAGCGGAGCAATGTAAAAACTACCAGAGAACTCCTTGCTGGCACCTTCCCCGGTGGAGTTGTGCATGGGGTGTGTTTGGAACGTTTTTTCACCGGCCGACTCCAAAAACAGCGGTTTCCCATCTCGGCCCAGAGAGCAGGTAGAACAACTTTTGTGGTGTCTTTCAGCTGCCTAGCGGAGCAATGTAAAAACTACCAGAGAACTCCTTGCTGGCACCTTCCCCGGTGGAGTTGTGCATGGGGTGTGTTTGGAACGTTTTTTCACCGGCTTAGGCAAAAAGTCAGCGGTTCCCCATCTCGGCCCAGAAAGCAGGTAGAACAACTTTTGTGGTGTCTTTCAGCTGCCTAGCGGAGCAATGTAAAAACTACCAGAGAACTCCTTGCTGGCACCTTCCCCGGTGGAGTTGTGCATGGGGTGTGTTTGGAACGTTTTTTCACCGGCTTAGGCAAAAAGTCAGCGGTTCCCCATCTCAGCCCAGAAAGCAGGTAGAACAACTTTTGTGGTGTCTTTCAGCTGCCTAGCGGAGCAATGTAAAAACTACCAGAGAACTCCTTGCTGGCACCTTCCCCGGTGGAGTTGTGCATGGGGTGTGTTTGGAACGTTTTTTCACCGGCTTAGGCAAAAAGTCAGCGGTTCCCCATCTCGGCCCAGAAAGCAGGTAGAACAACTTTTGTGGTGTCTTTCAGCTGCCTAGCGGAGCAATGTAAAAACTACCAGAGAACTCCTTTCTGGATCCTTCCCCGGTGGAGTTGTGCATGGGGTGTGTTTGGAACGTTTTTTCACCGGCTTAGGCAAAAAGTCAGCGGTTCCCCATCTCAGCCCAGAAAGCAGGTAGAACAACTTTTGTGGTGTCTTTCAGCTGCCTAGCGGAGCAATGTAAAAACTACCAGAGAACTCCTTGCTGGCACCTTCCCCGGTGGAGTTGTGCATGGGGTGTGTTTGGAACGTTTTTTCACCGGCTTAGGCAAAAAGTCAGCGGTTCCCCATCTCGGCCCAGAGAGCAGGTAGACCAACTTTTATGGTGTCTTTCAGCTGCCTAGCGGAGCAATGTAAAAACTACCAGAGAACTCCTTGCTGGCACCTTCCCCGGTGGAGTTGTGCATGGGGTGTGTTTGGAACGTTTTTTCACCGGCTTAGGCAAAAAGTCAGCGGTTCCCCATCTCAGCCCAGAAAGCAGGTAGAACAACTTTTGTGGTGTCTTTCAGCTGCCTAGCGGAGCAATGTAAAAACTACCAGAGAACTCCTTGCTGGCACCTTCCCCGGTGGAGTTGTGCATGGGGTGTGTTTGGAACGTTTTTTCACCGGCCGACTCCAAAAGTCAGCGATTGCCCATCTCAGCCCAGCAAGCAGGTAGAACCACTTTTGTGGTGTCTTTCATCTGGCTACCGGGGCAGTGGAAGAACAAGCAACGGAATTCCTTTCTGGCACCTTCCCCGGTGGAGTTGTGCATGGGGTGTGTTTGGAACATTTTGTCACCAGCCGACTCCAAAAGTCAGCGATTCCCCATCTCAGCCCAGAAAGCAGGTAGAACCACTTTTGTGGTGTCTTTCAGCTGGCTACCGGGGCAGTGGAAGAACAAGCAATGGAATTCCTTTCTGGCACCTTCCCCGCAGGAGTTGTGCATGGGGTGTGTTTGGAACATTTTGTCACCAGCCGACTCCAAAAGTCAGCGATTCCCCATCTCAGCCCATCAAGCAGGTAGAACCACTTTTGTGGTGTCTTTCAGCTGGCTACCGGGGCAGTGGAAGAACTACCTACAGAACTCCTTTCTGGCACCTTCCCCGGTGGAGTTGTGCATGGGGTGTGTTTGGAACATTTTGTCACCAGCCGACTCCAAAAGTCAGCGATTGCCCATCTCAGCCCAGCAAGCAGGTAGAACCACTTTTGTGGTGTCTTTCATCTGGCAACCGGGGCAGTGGAAGAACAAGCAACAAAATTCCTTTCTGGCACCTTCCCCGGTGGAGTTGTGCATGGGGTGTGTTTGGAACATTTTGTCACCAGCCGACTCCAAAAGTCAGCGATTGCCCATCTCAGCCCAGCAAGCAGGTAGAACCACTTTTGTGGTGTCTTTCATCTGGCTACCGGGGCAGTGTAAGAACAAGCAACAAAATTCCTTTCTGGCACCTTCCCCGGTGGAGTTGTGCATGGGGTGTGTTTGGAACATTTTGTCACCAGCCGACTCCAAAAGTCAGCGATTGCCCATCTCAGCCCAGCAAGCAGGTAGAACCACTTTTGTGGTGTCTTTCAGCTGGCTACCGGGGCAGTGGAAGAACTACCAACAGAACTCCTTTCTGGCACCTTCCCCGGTGGAGTTGTGCATGGGGTGTGTTTGGAACATTTTGTCACCAGCCGACTCCAAAAGTCAGCGATTCCCCATCTCAGCCCAGCAAGCAGGTAGAACCACTTTTGTGGTGTCTTTCAGCTGGCTACCGGGGCAGTGGAAGAACAAGCAACGGAATTCCTTTCTGGCACCTTCCCCGCTGGAGTTGTGCATGGGGTGTGTTTGGAACATTTTGTCACCAGCCGACTCCAAAAGTCAGCGATTGCCCATCTCAGCCCAGCAAGCAGGTAGAACCACTTTTGTGGTGTCTTTCAGCTGGCTACCGGGGCAGTGGAAGAACTACCAACAGAACTCCTTTCTGGACCCTTCCCCGGTGGAGTTGTGCATGGGGTGTGTTTGGAACATTTTGTCACCAGCCGACTCCATAAGTCAGCGATTGCCCATCTCAGCCCAGCAAGCAGGTAGAACCACTTTTGTGGTGTCTTTCAGCTGGCTACCGGGGCAGTGGAAGAACAAGCAACGGAATTCCTTTCTGGCACCTTCCCCGGTGGAGTTGTGCATGGGGTGTGTTTGGAACATTTTGTCACCAGCCGACTCCAAAAGTCAGCGATTCCCCATCTCAGCCCAGAAAGCAGGTAGAACCACTTTTGTGGTGTCTTTCAGCTGGCTACCGGGGCAGTGGAAGAACTACCAACAGAACTCCTTTCTGGCACCTTCCCCGGTGGAGTTGTGCATGGGGTGTGTTTGGAACATTTTGTCACCAGCCGACTCCAAAAGTCAGCGATTCCCCATCTCAGCCCAGAAAGCAGGTAGAACCACTTTTGTGGTGTCTTTCAGCTGGCTACCGGGGCAGTGGAAGAACTACCTACAGAACTCCTTTCTGGCACCTTCCCCGGGGGAGTTGTGCATGGGGTGTGTTTGGAACATTTTGTCACCAGCCGACTCCAAAAATCAGCGATTGCCCATCTCAGCCCAGCAAGCAGGTAGAACCACTTTTGTGGTGTCTTTCAGCTGGCTACCGGGGCAGTGGAAGAACTACCAACAGAACTCCTTTCTGGCACCTTCCCCGCTGGAGTTGTGCATGGGGTGTGTTTGGAACATTTTGTCACCAGCCGACTCCAAAAGTCAGCGATTGCCCATCTCAGCCCAGAAAGCAGGTAGAACCACTTTTGTGGTGTCTTTCAGCTGGCTACCGGGGCAGTGGAAGAACAAGCAATGGAATTCCTTTCTGGCACCTTCCCCGGTGGAGTTGTGCATGGGGTGTGTTTGGAACATTTTGTCACCAGCCGACTCCAAAAGTCAGCGATTCCCCATCTCAGCCCATCAAGCAGGTAGAACCACTTTTGTGGTGTCTTTCAGCTGGCTACCGGGGCAGTGGAAGAACTACCAAGAGAACTCCTTTCTGGCACCTTCCCCGGTGGAGTTGTGCATGGGGTGTGTTTGGAACATTTTGTCACCAGCCGACTCCAAAAGTCAGCGATTCCCCATCTCAGCCCACAAAGCAGGTAGAACCACTTTTGTGGTGTCTTTCAGCTGGCTACCGGGGCAGTGGAAGAACTACCAAGAGAACTCCTTTCTGGCACCTTCCCCGGGGGAGTTGTGCATGGGGTGTGTTTGGAACATTTTGTCACCAGCCGACTCCAAAAGTCAGCGATTGCCCATCTCAGCCCAGCAAGCAGGTAGAACCACTTTTGTGGTGTCTTTCATCTGGCTACCGGGGCAGTGGAAGAACTACCTACAGAACTCCTTTCTGGCACCTTCCCCGGTGGAGTTGTGCATGGGGTGTGTTTGGAACATTTTGTCACCAGCCGACTCCAAAAGTCAGCGATTGCCCATCTCAGCCCAGCAAGCAGGTAGAACCACTTTTGTGGTGTCTTTCAGCTGGCTACCGGGGCAGTGGAAGAACTACCAACAGAACTCCTTTCTGGCACCTTCCCCGGTGGAGTTGTGCATGGGGTGTGTTTGGAACATTTTGTCACCAGCCGACTCCAAAAGTCAGCGATTGCCCATCTCAGCCCAGCAAGCAGGTAGAACCACTTTTGTGGTGTCTTTCAGCTGGCTACCGGGGCAGTGGAAGAACTACCAACAGAACTCCTTTCTGGCACCTTCCCCGCTGGAGTTGTGCATGGGCTGTCTTTGGAACATTTTGTCACCAGCCGAGTCCACAAGTCAGCGATTCCCCATCTCAGCCCAGAAAGCAGGTAGAACCACTTTTGTGGTGTCTTTCAGCTGGCTACCGGGGCAGTGGAAGAACTACAAAGAGAACTCCTTTCTGGCACCTTCCCCTGTGGAGTTGTGCATGGGGTGTGTTTGGAACATTTTGTCACCAGCCGACTCCAAAAGTCAGCGATTGCCCATCTCAGCCCAGCAAGCAGGTAGAACCACTTTTGTGGTGTCTTTCATCTGGCTACCGGGGCAGTGGAAGAACAAGCAACAAAATTCCTTTCTGGCACCTTCCCCGGTGGAGTTGTGCATGGGGTGTGTTTGGAACATTTTGTCACCAGCCGACTCCAAAAGTCAGCGATTCCCCATCTCAGCCCAGAAAGCAGGTAGAACCACTTTTGTGGTGTCTTTCATCTGGCTACCAGGGCAGTGTAAGAACAAGCAACAAAATTCCTTTCTGGCACCTTCCCCGGTGGAGTTGTGCATGGGGTGTGTTTGGAACATTTTGTCACCAGCCGACTCCAAAAGTCAGCGATTCCCCATCTCAGCCCAGAAAGCAGGTAGAACCACTTTTGTGGTGTCTTTCAGCTGGCTACCGGGGCAGTGGAAGAACTACCAACAGAACTCCTTTCTGGCACCTTCCCCGGTGGAGTTGTGCATGGGGTGTGTTTGGAACATTTTGTCACCAGCCGACTGCAAAAGTCAGCGATTCCCCATCTCAGCCCAGCAAGCAGGTAGAACCACTTTTGTGGTGTCTTTCAGCTGGCTACCGGGGCAGTGGAAGAACAAGCAATGGAATTCCTTTCTGGCACCTTCCCCGGGGGAGTTGTGCATGGGGTGTGTTTTGAACATTTTGTCACCAGCCGACTCCAAAAGTCAGCGATTGCCCATCTCAGCCCAGCAAGCAGGTAGAACCACTTTTGTGGTGTCTTTCAGCTGGCTACCGGGGCAGTGGAAGAACTACCAAGAGAACTCCTTTCTGGCACCTTCCCCGCTGGAGTTGTGCATGGGGTGTGTTTGGAACATTTTGTCACCAGCCGACTCCAAAAGTCAGCGATTGCCCATCTCAGCCCAGCAAGCAGGTAGAACCACTTTTGTGGTGTCTTTCAGCTGGCTACCGGGGCAGTGGAAGAACTACCAACAGAACTCCTTTCTGGCACCTTCCCCGGTGGAGTTGTGCATGGGGTGTGTTTGGAACATTTTGTCACCAGCCGACTCCAAAAGTCAGCGATTCCCCATCTCAGCCCAGCAAGCAGGTAGAACCACTTTTGTGGTGTCTTTCAGCTGGCTACCGGGGCAGTGGAAGAACAAGCAACGGAATTCCTTTCTGGCACCTTCCCCGGGGGAGTTGTGCATGGGGTGTGTTTGGAACATTTTGTCACCAGCCGACTCCAAAAGTCAGCGATTGCCCATCTCAGCCCAGCAAGCAGGTAGAACCACTTTTGTGGTGTCTTTCATCTGGCTACCGGGGCAGTGTAAGAACTACCAACAGAACTCCTTTCTGGCACCTTCCCCGGTGGAGTTGTGCATGGGGTGTGTTTGGAACATTTTGTCACCAGCCGACTCCAAAAGTCAGCGATTGCCCATCTCAGCCCAGCAAGCAGGTAGAACCACTTTTGTGGTGTCTTTCATCTGGCTACCGGGGCAGTGTAAGAACTACCAAGAGAACTCCTTTCTGACACCTTCCCCGGTGGAGTTGTGCATGGGGTGTGTTTGGAACATTTTGTCACCAGCCGACTCCAAAAGTCAGCGATTGCCCATCTCAGCCCAGCAAGCAGGTAGAACCACTTTTGTGGTGTCTTTCAGCTGGCTACCGGGGCAGTGGAAGAACTACCTACAGTACTCCTTTCTGGCACCTTCCCCGCAGGAGTTGTGCATGGGGTGTGTTTGGAACATTTTGTCACCAGCCGACTCCAAAAGTCAGCGATTGCCCATCTCAGCCCAGCAAGCAGGTAGAACCACTTTTGTGGTGTCTTTCAGCTGGCTACCGGGGCAGTGTAAGAACTATCAACAGAACTCCTTTCTGGCACCTTCCCCGGTGGAGTTGTGCATGGGGTGTGTTTGGAACATTTTGTCACCAGCCGACTACAAAAGTCAGCGTTTGCCCATCTCAGCCCAGCAAGCAGGTAGAACCAGTTTTGTGGTGTCTTTCATCTGGCTACCAGGGCAGTGTAAGAACAACCAAAAGAACTCCTTTCTGGCACCTTCCCCGGTGGAGTTGTGCATGGGGTGTGTTTGGAACATTTTGTCACCAGCCGACTCCAAAAGTCAGCGATTGCCCATCTCAGCCCAGCAAGCAGGTAGAACCACTTTTGTGGTGTCTTTCATCTGGCTACCGGGGCAGTGGAAGAACTACCAAGAGAACTCCTTTCTGGCACCTTCCCCGGTGGAGTTGTGCATGGGGTGTGTTTGGAACATTTTGTCACCAGCCGACTCCAAAAGTCAGCGATTGCCCATCTCAGCCCAGAAAGCAGGTAGAACCACTTTTGTGGTGTCTTTCAGCTGGCTACCGGGGCAGTGGAAGAACTACCAACAGAACTCCTTTCTGGCACCTTCCCCGCTGGAGTTGTGCATGGGGTGTGTTTGGAACATTTTGTCACCAGCCGACTCCAAAAGTCAGCGATTCCCCATCTCAGCCCATCAAGCAGGTAGAACCACTTTTGTGGTGTCTTTCAGCTTGCTGCCGGGGCAGTGGAAGAACGACCAACAGAACTCCTTTCTGGCACCTTCCCCGGTGGAGTTGTGCATGGGGTGTGTTTGGAACATTTTGTCACCAGCCGACTCCAAAAGTCAGCGATTGCCCATCTCAGCCCAGAAAGCAGGTAGAACCACTTTTGTGGTGTCTTTCAGCTGGCTACCGGGGCAGTGGAAGAACAAGCAACGGAATTCCTTTCTGGCACCTTCCCCGGTGGAGTTGTGCATGGGGTGCGTTTGGAACATTTTGTCACCAGCCGACTCCAAAAGTCAACGATTGCCCATCTCAGCCCAGAAAGCAGGTAGAACCACTTTTGTGGTGTCTTTCAGCTGGCTACTGGGGCAGTGGAAGAACTACCTACAGAACTCCTTTCTGGCACCTTCCCCGGTGGAGTTGTGCATGGGGTGTGTTTGGAACATTTTGTCACCAGCCGACTCCAAAAGTCAGCGATTCCCCATCTCAGCCCAGAAAGCATGTAGAACCACTTTTGTGTTGTCTTTCAGCTGGCTACCGGGGCAGTGGAAGAACTACCTACAGAACTCCTTTCTGGCACCTTCCCCGGGGGAGTTGTGCATGGGGTGTGTTTGGAACATTTTGTCACCAGCCGACTCCAAAAGTCAGCGATTGCCCATCTCAGCCCAGCAAGCAGGTAGAACCACTTTTGTGGTGTCTTTCATCTGGCTACCGGGGCAGTGGAAGAACAAGCAACAAAATTCCTTTCTGCCACCTTCCCCGGTGGAGTTGTGCATGGGGTGTGTTTGGAACATTTTGTCACCAGCCGACTCCAAAAGTCAGCGATTGCCCATCTCAGCCCAGCAAGCAGGTAGAACCACTTTTGTGGTGTCTTTCATCTGGCTACCGGGGCAGTGTAAGAACAAGCAACAGAACTCCTTTCTGGCACCTTCCCCGGTGGAGTTGTGCATGGGGTGTGTTTGGAACATTTTGTCACCAGCCGACTCCAAAAGTCAGCGATTGCCCATCTCAGCCCAGAAAGCAGGTAGAACCACTTTTGTGGTGTCTTTCATCTGGCTACCGGGGCAGTGGAAGAACTACCAACAGAACTCCTTTCTGGCACCTTCCCCGGTGGAGTTGTGCATGGGGTGTGTTTGGAACATTTTGTCACCAGCCGACTCCAAAAGTCAGCGATTGCCCATCTCAGCCCAGAAAGCAGGTAGAACCACTTTTGTGGTGTCTTTCAGCTGGCTACCGGGGCAGTGGAAGAACTACCAACAGAACTCCTTTCTGGCACCTTCCCCGCTGGAGTTGTGCATGGGGTGTGTTTGGAACATTTTGTCACCAGCCGACTGCAAAAGTCAGCGATTCCCCATCTCAGCCCAGCAAGCAGGTAGAACCACTTTTGTGGTGTCTTTCATCTGGCTACCGGGGCAGTGTAAGAACAACCAACAGAACTCCTTTCTGGCACCTTCCCCGGTGGAGTTGTGCATGGGGTGTGTTTGGAACATTTTGTCACCAGCCGACTCCAAAAGTCAACGATTGCCCATCTCAGCCCAGAAAGCAGGTAGAACCACTTTTGTGGTGTCTTTCATCTGGCTACCGGGGCAGTGGAAGAACTACCAACAGAACTCCTTTCTGGCACCTTCCCCGGTGGAGTTGTGCATGGGGTGTGTTTGGAACATTTTGTCACCAGCCGACACCAAAAGTCAGCGATTGCCCATCTCAGCCCAGAAAGCAGGTAGAACCACTTTTGTGGTGTCTTTCAGCTGGCTACCGGGGCAGTGTAAGAACAAGCAACGGAATTCCTTTCTGGCAACTTCCCCGCTGGAGTTGTGCATGGGGTGTGTTTGGAACATTTTGTCACCAGCCGACTCCAAAAGTCAGCGATTGCCCATCTCAGCCCAGCAAGCAGGTAGAACCACTTTTGTGGTGTCTTTCAGCTGGCTACCGGGGCAGTGGAAGAACTACCAACAGAACTCCTTTCTGGCACCTTCCCCGCTGGAGTTGTGCATGGGGTGTGTTTGGAACATTTTGTCACCAGCCGACTCCAAAAGTCAGCGATTGCCCATCTCAGCCCAGCAAGCAGGTAGAACCACTTTTGTGGTGTCTTTCAGCTTGCTACCGGGGCAGTGGAAGAACTACCAACAGAACTCCTTTCTGGCACCTTCCCCGGTGGAGTTGTGCATGGGGTGTGTTTGGAACATTTTGTCACCAGCCGACTCCAAAAGTCAGCGATTCCCCATCTCAGCCCAGAAAGCAGGTAGAACCACTTTTGTGGTGTCTTTCAGCTGGCTACCGGGGCAGTGGAAGAACTACCAACAGAACTCCTTTCTGGCACCTTCCCCGGTGGAGTTGTGCATGGGCTGTCTTTGGAACATTTTGTCACCAGCCGACTCCAAAAGTCAGCGATTCCCCATCTCAGCCCAGCAAGCAGGTAGAACCACTTTTGTGGTGTCTTTCAGCTGGCTACCGGGGCAGTGGAAGAACTACCTACAGAACTCCTTTCTGGCACCTTCCCCGGGGGAGTTGTGCATGGGGTGTGTTTGGAACATTTTGTCACCAGCCGACTCCAAAAGTCAGCGATTGCCCATCTCAGCCCAGCAAGCAGGTAGAACCGCTTTTGTGGTGTCTTTCAGCTTGCTACCGGGGCAGTGGAAGAACTACCAACAGAACTCCTTTCTGGCACCTTCCCCGGTGGAGTTGTGCATGGGGTGTGTTTGGAACATTTTGTCACCAGCCGACTCCAAAAGTCAGCGATTGCCCATCTCAGCCCAGAAAGCAGGTAGAACCACTTTTGTGGTGTCTTTCAGCTGGCTACCGGGGCAGTGGAAGAACAAGCAACGGAATTCCTTTCTGGCACCTTCCCCGCTGGAGTTGTGCATGGGGTGTGTTTGGAACATTTTGTCACCAGCCGACTCCAAAAGTCAGCGATTCCCCATCTCAGCCCAGCAAGCAGGTAGAACCACTTTTGTGGTGTCTTTCAGCTGGCTACCGGGGCAGTGGAAGAACTACCAACAGAACTCCTTTCTGGCACCTTCCCCGGTGGAGTTGTGCATGGGGTGTGTTTGGAACATTTTGTCACCAGCCGACTCCAAAAGTCAGCGATTGCCCATCTCAGCCCAGCAAGCAGGTAGAACCACTTTTGTGGTGTCTTTCAGCTGGCTACCGGGGCAGTGGAAGAACAAGCAACGGAATTCCTTTCTGGCACCTTCCCCGGTGGAGTTGTGCATGGGGTGTGTTTGGAACATTTTTTCACCAGCCGACTCCAAAAGTCAGCGATTGCCCATCTCAGCCCAGCAAGCAGGTAGAACCACTTTTGTGGTGTCTTTCAGCTGGCTACCGGGGCAGTGGAAGAACTACCAACAGAACTCCTTTCTGGCACCTTCCCCGGTGGAGTTGTGCATGGGGTGTGTTTGGAACATTTTGTCACCAGCCGACTCCAAAAGTCAGCGGTTCCCCATCTCAGCCCAGAAAGCAGGTAGAACCACTTTTGTGGTGTCTTTCAGCTGGCTACCGGGGCAGTGGAAGAACAAGCAACGGAATTCCTTTCTGGCACCTTCCCCGGGGGAGTTGTGCATGGGGTGTGTTTGGAACATTTTGTCACCAGCCGACTCCAAAAGTCAGCGATTGCCCATCTCAGCCCAGCAAGCAGGTAGAACCACTTTTGTGGTGTCTTTCAGCTGGCTACCGGGGCAGTGGAAGAACTACCAACAGAACTCCTTTCTGGACCCTTCCCCGGGGGAGTTGTGCATGGGGTGTGTTTGGAACATTTTGTCACCAGCCGACTCCAAAAGTCAGCGATTCCCCATCTCAGCCCAGCAAGCAGGTAGAACCACTTTTGTGGTGTCTTTCAGCTTGCTACCGGGGCAGTGGAAGAACTACCAACAGAACTCCTTTCTGGCACCTTCCCCGGTGGAGTTGTGCATGGGGTGTGTTTGGAACATTTTGTCACCAGCCGACTCCAAAAGTCAGCGATTCCCCATCTCAGCCCAGAAAGCAGGTAGAACCACTTTTGTGGTGTCTTTCAGCTGGCTACCGGGGCAGTGGAAGAACTACCAACAGAACTCCTTTCTGGCACCTTCCCCGGTGGAGTTGTGCATGGGGTGTGTTTGGAACATTTTGTCACCAGCCGACTGCAAAAGTCAGCGATTCCCCATCTCAGCCCAGCAAGCAGGTAGAACCACTTTTGTGGTGTCTTTCATCTGGCTACCGGGGCAGTGTAAGAACAACCAACAGAACTCCTTTCTGGACCCTTCCCCGGTGGAGTTGTGCATGGGGTGTGTTTGGAACATTTTGTCACCAGCCGACTCCAAAAGTCAGCGATTCCCCATCTCAGCCCAGCAAGCAGGTAGAACCACTTTTGTGGTGTCTTTCTTCTGGCTACCGGGGCAGTGGAAGAACTACCAACAGAACTCCTTTCTGGCACCTTCCCCGCTGGAGTTGTGCATGGGCTGTCTTTGGAACATTTTGTCACCAGCCGACTCCAAAAGTCAGCGATTCCCCATCTCAGCCCAGAAAGCAGGTAGAACCACTTTTGTGGTGTCTTTCATCTGGCTACCGGGGCAGTGTAAGAACTACCAACAGAACTCCTTTCTGGCACCTTCCCCGCTGGAGTTGTGCATGGGGTGTGTTTGGAACATTTTGTCACCAGCCGACTCCAAAAGTCAGCGAATGCCCATCTCAGCCCAGCAAGCAGGTAGAACCACTTTTGTGGTGTCTTTCAGCTGGCTACCGGGGCAGTGGAAGAACAACCAACAGAACTCCTTTCTGGCACCTTCCCCGGGGGAGTTGTGCATGGGGTGTGTTTGGAACATTTTGTCACCAGCCGACTCCAAAAGTCAGCGATTCCCCATCTCAGCCCAGAAAGCAGGTAGAACCACTTTTGTGGTGTCTTTCATCTGGCTACCAGGGCAGTGTATGAACTACCAACAGAACTCCTTTCTGGCACCTTCCCCGGTGGAGTTGTGCATGGGCTGTCTTTGGAACATTTTGTCACCAGCCGACTCCAAAAGTCAGCGATTCCCCATCTCAGCCCAGAAAGCAGGTAGAACCACTTTTGTGGTGTCTTTCAGCTGGCTACCGGGGCAGTGTAAGAACAAGCAATGGAATTCCTTTCTGGCACCTTCCCCGGGGGAGTTGTGCATGGGGTGTGTTTGGAACATTTTGTCACCAGCCGACTCCAAAAGTCAGCGATTCCCCATCTCAGCCCAGCAAGCAGGTAGAACCACTTTTGTGGTGTCTTTCAGCTGGCTACCGGGGCAGTGTAAGAACAACCAACGGAACTCCTTTCTGGCACCTTCCCCGGTGGAGTTGTGCATGGGGTGTGTTTGGAACTTTTTGTCACCAGCCGACTCCAAAAGTCAGCGATTGCCCATCTCAGCCCAGCAAGCAGTTAGAACCACTTTTGTGGTGTCTTTCATCTGGCTACCGGGGCAGTGGAAGAACAAGCAACAAAATTCCTTTCTGGCACCTTCCCCGGGGGAGTTGTGCATGGGGTGTGTTTGGAACATTTTGTCACCAGACAACTCCAAAAGTCAGCGGTTCCCCATCTCAGCCCAGAAAGCAGGTAGAACCACTTTTGTGGTGTCTTTCATCTGGCTACCGGGGCAGTGTAAGAACAACCAACAGAACTCCTTTCTGGCACCTTCCCCGGTGGAGTTGTGCATGGGGTGTGTTTGGAACATTTTGTCACCAGCCGACTCCAAAAGTCAGCGATTGCCCATCTCAGCCCAGCAAGCAGGTAGAACCACTTTTGTGGTGTCTTTCAGCTGGCTACCGGGGCAGTGGAAGAACTACCAAGAGAACTCCTTTCTGACACCTTCCCCGGTGGAGTTGTGCATGGGGTGTGTTTGGAACATTTTGTCACCAGCCGACTCCAAAAGTCAGCGATTGCCCATCTCAGCCCAGCAAGCAGGTATAACCACTTTTGTGGTGTCTTTCATCTGGCTACCGGGGCAGTGGAAGAACTACCAACAGAACTCCTTTCTGGCACCTTCCCCGGTGGAGTTGTGCATGGGGTGTGTTTGGAACATTTTGTCACCAGCCGACACCAAAAGTCAGCGATTGCCCATCTCAGCCCAGAAAGCAGGTAGAACCACTTTTGTGGTGTCTTTCAGCTGGCTACCGGGGCAGTGGAAGAACAAGCAACGGAATTCCTTTCTGGCACCTTCCCCGGTGGAGTTGTGCATGGGGTGTGTTTGGAACATTTTGTCACCAGCCGACTCCAAAAGTCAGCGATTCCCCATCTCAGCCCAGAAAGCAGGTAGAACCACTTTTGTGGTGTCTTTCAGCTGGCTACCGGGGCAGTGGAAGAACAAGCAACGGAATTCCTTTCTGGCACCTTCCCCGCTGGAGTTGTGCACGGGGTGTGTTTGGAACATTTTGTCACCAGCCGACTCCAAAAGTCAGCGATTGCCCATCTCAGCCCAGCAAGCAGGTAGAACCACTTTTGTGGTGTCTTTCAGCTGGCTACCGGGGCAGTGTAAGAACTACCAACAGAACTCCTTTCTGGCACCTTCCCCGCTGGAGTTGTGCATGGGGTGTGTTTGGAACATTTTGTCACCAGCCGACTCCAAAAGTCAGCGATTGCCCATCTCAGCCCAGCAAGCAGGTAGAACCACTTTTGTGGTGTCTTTCAGCTGGCTACCGGGGCAGTGGAAGAACTACCAACAGAACTCCTTTCTGGCACCTTCCCCGCTGGAGTTGTGCATGGGGTGTGTTTGGAACATTTTGTCACCAGCCGACTCCAAAAGTCAGCGATTCCCCATCTCAGCCCAGAAAGCAGGTAGAACCACTTTTGTGGTGTCTTTCAGCTGGCTACCGGGGCAGTGTAAGAACAACCAACAGAACTCCTTTCTGGCACCTTCCCCGGTGGAGTTGTGCATGGGGTGTGTTTGGAACATTTTGTCACCAGCCGACTCCAAAAGTCAGCGATTGCCCATCTCAGCCCAGCAAGCAGGTAGAACCACTTTTGTGGTGTCTTTCATCTGGCTACCGGGGCAGTGTATGAACTACCAACAGAACTCCTTTCTGGCACCTTCCCCGGGGGAGTTGTGCATGGGCTGTCTTTGGAACATTTTGACACCAGCCGACTCCAAAAGTCAGCGATTCCCCAACTCAGCCCAGCAAGCAGGTAGAACCACTTTTGTGGTGTCTTTCAGCTGGCTACCGGGGCAGTGTAAGAACAAGCAATGGAATTCCTTTCTGGCACCTTCCCCGGTGGAGTTGTGCATGGGGTGTGTTTGGAACATTTTGTCACCAGCCGACTCCAAAAGTCAGCGATTCCCCATCTCAGCCCAGAAAGCAGGTAGAACCACTTTTGTGGTGTCTTTCAGCTGGCTACCGGGGCAGTGGAAGAACAAGCAATGGAATTCCTTTCTGGCACCTTCCCCGGTGGAGTTGTGCATGGGGTGTGTTTGGAACATTTTGTCACCAGCCGACTCCAAAAGTCAGCGATTCCCCATCTCAGCCCATCAAGCAGGTAGAACCACTTTTGTGGTGTCTTTCAGCTGGCTACCGGGGCAGTGTAAGAACAAGCAATGGAATTCCTTTCTGGCACCTTCCCCGGGGGAGTTGTGCATGGGGTGTGTTTGGAACATTTTGTCACCAGCCGACTCCAAAAGTCAGCGATTGCCCATCTCAGCCCAGCAAGCAGGTAGAACCACTTTTGTGGTGTCTTTCATCTGGCTACCGGGGCAGTGTAAGAACTACCAACAGAACTCCTTTCTGGCACCTTCCCCGGTGGAGTTGTGCATGGGGTGTGTTTGGAACATTTTGTCACCAGCCGACTCCAAAAGTCAGCGATTGCCCATCTCAGCCCAGAAAGCAGGTAGAACCACTTTTGTGGTGTCTTTCAGCTGGCTACCGGGGCAGTGGAAGAACTACCAACAGAACTCCTTTCTGGCACCTTCCCCGGTGGAGTTGTGCATGGGGTGTGTTTGGAACATTTTGTCACCAGCCGACTCCAAAAGTCAGCGATTGCCCATCTCAGCCCAGCAAGCAGGTAGAACCACTTTTGTGGTGTCTTTCAGCTGGCTACCGGGGCAGTGGAAGAACTACCTACAGAACTCCTTTCTGGCACCTTCCCCGGGGGAGTTGTGCATGGGGTGTGTTTGGAACATTTTGTCACCAGCCGACTCCAAAAGTCAGCGATTGCCCATCTCAGCCCAGCAAGCAGGTAGAACCACTTTTGTGGTGTCTTTCATCTGGCTACCGGGGCAGTGTAAGAACTACCAACAGAACTCCTTTCTGGCACCTTCCCCGGTGGAGTTGTGCATGGGGTGTGTTTGGAACATTTTGTCACCAGCCGACTCCAAAAGTCAGTGATTGCCCATCTCAGCCCAGCAAGCAGGTAGAACCACTTTTGTGGTGTCTTTCAGCTGGCTACCGGGGCAGTGTAAGAACAAGCAACAGAACTCCTTTCTGGCACCTTCCCCGGTGGAGTTGTGCATGGGGTGTGTTTGGAACATTTTGTCACCAGCCGACTCCAAAAGTCAGCGATTGCCCATCTCAGCCCAGCAAGCAGGTAGAACCACTTTTGTGGTGTCTTTCAGCTGGCTACCGGGGCAGTGGAAGAACAAGCAACAGAACTCCTTTCTGGCACCTTCCCCGGTGGAGTTGTGCATGGGGTGTGTTTGGAACATTTTGTCACCAGCCGACTCCAAAAGTCAGCGATTGCCCATCTCAGCCTAGAAATCAGGTAGAACCACTTTTGTGGTGTCTTTCATCTGGCTACCGGGGCAGTGGAAGAACAAGCAATGGAATTCCTTTCTGGCACCTTCCCCGGTGGAGTTGTGCATGGGGTGTGTTTGGAACATTTTGTCACCAGCCGACTCCAAAAGTCAGCGATTGCCCATCTCAGCCCAGCAAGCAGGTAGAACCACTTTTGTGGTGTCTTTCATCTGGCTACCGGGGCAGTGGAAGAACAAGCAACAAAATTCCTTTCTGGCACCTTCCCCGGTGGAGTTGTGCATGGGGTGTGTTTGGAACATTTTGTCACCAGCCGACTCCAAAAGTCAGCGATTCCCCATCTCAGCCCAGCAAGCAGGTAGAACCACTTTTGTGGTGTCTTTCATCTGGCTACCGGGGCAGTGTAAGAACAAGCAACAAAATTCCTTTCTGGCACCTTCCCCGGGGGAGTTGTGCATGGGGTGTGTTTGGAACATTTTGTCACCAGCCGACTCCAAAAGTCAGCGATTCCCCATCTCAGCCCAGAAAGCAGGTAGAACCACTTTTGTGGTGTCTTTCAGCTGGCTACCGGGGCAGTGGAAGAACTACCAACAGAACTCCTTTCTGGCACCTTCCCCGGTGGAGTTGTGCATGGGGTGTGTTTGGAACATTTTGTCACCAGCCGACTCCAAAAGTCAGCGATTGCCCATCTCAGCCCAGCAAGCAGGTAGAACCACTTTTGTGGTGTCTTTCAGCTGGCTACCGGGGCAGTGGAAGAACAAGCAATGGAATTCCTTTCTGGCACCTTCCCCGGTGGAGTTGTGCATGGGGTGTGTTTTGAACATTTTGTCACCAGCCGACTCCAAAAGTCAGCGATTGCCCATCTCAGCCCAGCAAGCAGGTAGAACCACTTTTGTGGTGTCTTTCAGCTGGCTACCGGGGCAGTGGAAGAACAAGCAACGGAATTCCTTTCTGGCACCTTCCCCGGTGGAGTTGTGCATGGGGTGTGTTTGGAACATTTTGTCACCAGCCGACTCCAAAAGTCAGCGATTCCCCATCTCAGCCCAGAAAGCAGGTAGAACCACTTTTGTGGTGTCTTTCATCTGGCTACCGGGGCAGTGGAAGAACAAGCAACGGAATTCCTTTCTGGCACCTTCCCCGGTGGAGTTGTGCATGGGGTGTGTTTGGAACATTTTGTCACCAGCCGACTCCAAAAGTCAGCGATTGCCCATCTCAGCCCAGAAAGCAGGTAGAACCACTTTTGTGGTGTCTTTCAGCTGGCTACCGGGGCAGTGGAAGAACTACCAACAGAACTCCTTTCTGGCACCTTCCCCGGTGGAGTTGTGCATGGGCTGTCTTTGGAACATTTTGTCACCAGCCGACTCCAAAAGTCAGCGATTCCCCATCTCAGCCCAGCAAGCAGGTAGAACCACTTTTGTGGTGTCTTTCAGCTGGCTACCGGGGCAGTGGAAGAACTACCTACAGAACTCCTTTCTGGCACCTTCCCCGGGGGAGTTGTGCATGGGATGTGTTTGGAACATTTTGTCACCAGCCGACTCCAAAAGTCAGCGATTGCCCATCTCAGCCCAGCAAGCAGGTAGAACCACTTTTGTGGTGTCTTTCAGCTGGCTACCGGGGCAGTGGAAGAACTACCAACAGAACTCCTTTCTGGCACCTTCCCCGCTGGAGTTGTGCATGGGCTGTCTTTGGAACATTTTGTCACCAGCCGACTCCAAAAGTCAGCGATTGCCCATCTCAGCCCAGAAAGCAGGTAGAACCACTTTTGTGGTGTCTTTCAGCTGGCTACCGGGGCAGTGGAAGAACTACCAACAGAACTCCTTTCTGGCACCTTCCCCGGTGGAGTTGTGCATGGGGTGTGTTTGGAACATTTTGTCACCAGCCGACTCCAAAAGTCAGCGATTCCCCATCTCAGCCCAGAAAGCAGGTAGAACCACTTTTGTGGTGTCTTTCAGCTGGCTACCGGGGCAGTGGAAGAACTACCAACAGAACTCCTTTCTGGCACCTTCCCCGCTGGAGTTGTGCATGGGGTGTGTTTGGAACATTTTGTCACCAGCCGACTCCAAAAGTCAGCGATTCCCCATCTCAGCCCAGAAAGCAGGTAGAACCACTTTTGTGGTGTCTTTCATCTGGCTACCGGGGCAGTGGAAGAACTACCAACAGAACTCCTTTCTGGACCCTTCCCCGGTGGAGTTGTGCATGGGGTGTGTTTGGAACATTTTGTCACCAGCCGACTCCAAAAGTCAGCGATTGCCCATCTCAGCCCAGAAAGCAGGTAGAACCACTTTTGTGGTGTCTTTCAGCTGGCTACCGGGGCAGTGGAAGAACTACCAACAGAACTCCTTTCTGGCACCTTCCCCGGTGGAGTTGTGCATGGGGTGTGTTTGGAACATTTTGTCACCAGCCGACTCCAAAAGTCAGCGATTCCCCATCTCAGCCCAGCAAGCAGGTAGAACCACTTTTGTGGTGTCTTTCAGCTGGCTACCGGGGCAGTGGAAGAACTACCTACAGAACTCCTTTCTGGCACCTTCCCCGGGGGAGTTGTGCATGGGGTGTGTTTGGAACATTTTGTCACCAGCCGACTCCAAAAGTCAGCGATTGCCCATCTCAGCCCAGAAAGCAGGTAGAACCACTTTTGTGGTGTCTTTCAGCTGGCTACCGGGGCAGTGGAAGAACTACCAACAGAACTCCTTTCTGGCACCTTCCCCGGTGGAGTTGTGCATGGGGTGTGTTTGGAACATTTTGTCACCAGCCGACTCCAAAAGTCAGCGATTGCCCATCTCAGCCCAGCAAGCAGGTAGAACCACTTTTGTGGTGTCTTTCATCTGGCTACCGGGGCAGTGGAAGAACAAGCAACGGAATTCCTTTCTGGCACCTTCCCCGGTGGAGTTGTGCATGGGATGTGTTTGGAACATTTTGTCACCAGCCGACTCCAAAAGTCAGCGATTCCCCATCTCAGCCCAGAAAGCAGGTAGAACCACTTTTGTGGTGTCTTTCAGCTGGCTACCGGGGCAGTGGAAGAACTACCAACAGAACTCCTTTCTGGCACCTTCCCCGGTGGAGTTGTGCATGGGGTGTGTTTGGAACATTTTGTCACCAGCCGACTCCAAAAGTCAGCGATTGCCCATCTCAGCCCAGAAAGCAGGTAGAACCACTTTTGTGGTGTCTTTCATCTGGCTACCGGGGCAGTGGAAGAACAAGCAACGGAATTCCTTTCTGGCACCTTCCCCGGTGGAGTTGTGCATGGGGTGTGTTTGGAACATTTTGTCACCAGCCGACTCCAAAAGTCAGCGATTGCCCATCTCAGCCCAGCAAGCAGGTAGAACCACTTTTGTGGTGTCTTTCAGCTGGCTACCGGGGCAGTGGAAGAACAAGCAATGGAATTCCTTTCTGGCACCTTCCCCGGTGGAGTTGTGCATGGGGTGTGTTTGGAACATTTTGTCACCAGCCGACTCCAAAAGTCAGCGATTCCCCATCTCAGCCCATCAAGCAGGTAGAACCACTTTTGTGGTGTCTTTCAGCTGGCTACCGGGGCAGTGTAAGAACAAGCAATGGAATTCCTTTCTGGCACCTTCCCCGGGGGAGTTGTGCATGGGGTGTGTTTGGAACATTTTGTCACCAGCCGACTCCAAAAGTCAGCGATTCCCCATCTCAGCCCAGAAAGCAGGTAGAACAACTTTTGTGGTGTCTTTCAGCTGGCTACCGGGGCAGTGTAAGAACAACCAACGGAACTCCTTTCTGGCACCTTCCCCGGTGGAGTTGTGCATGGGGTGTGTTTGGAACATTTTGTCACCTGCCGACTCCAAAAGTCAGCGATTGCCCATCTCAGCCCAGCAAGCAGGTAGAACCACTATTGTGGTGTCTTTCATCTGGCTACCGGGGCAGTGTAAGAACAAGCAACGGAATTCCTTTCTGGCACCTTCCCCGCAGGAGTTGTGCATGGGGTGTGTTTGGAACATTTTGTCACCAGCCGACTCCAAAAGTCAGCGATTCCCCATCTCAGCCCAGAAAGCAGGTAGAACCACTTTTGTGGTGTCTTTCATCTGGCTACCGGGGCAGTGGAAGAACTACCAACAGAACTCCTTTCTGGCACCTTCCCCGGTGGAGTTGTGCATGGGGTGTGTTTGGAACATTTTGTCACCAGCCGACTCCAAAAGTCAGCGATTGCCCATCTCAGCCCAGCAAGCAGGTAGAACCACTTTTGTGGTGTCTTTCATCTGGCTACCAGGGCAGTGGAAGAACTACCTACAGAACTCCTTTCTGGCACCTTCCCCGGTGGAGTTGTGCATGGGGTGTGTTTGGAACATTTTGTCACCAGCCGACTCCAAAAGTCAGCGATTGCCCATCTCAGCCCAGCAAGCAGGTAGAACCACTTTTGTGGTGTCTTTCATCTGGCTACCGGGGCAGTGTAAGAACAAGCAACAAAATTCCTTTCTGGCACCTTCCCCGGTGGAGTTGTGCATGGGGTGTGTTTGGAACATTTTGTCACCAGCCGACTCCAAAAGTCAGCGATTCCCCATCTCAGCCCAGAAAGCAGGTAGAACCACTTTTGTGGTGTCTTTCAGCTGGCTACCGGGGCACTGGAAGAACTACCAACAGAACTCCTTTCTGGCACCTTCCCCGCTGGAGTTGTGCATGGGGTGTGTTTGGAACATTTTGTCACCAGCCGACTCCAAAAGTCAGCGATTCCCCATCTCAGCCCAGCAAGCAGGTAGAACCACTTTTGTGGTGTCTTTCAGCTGGCTACCGGGGCAGTGGAAGAACAAGCAATGGAATTCCTTTCTGGCACCTTCCCCGGGGGAGTTGTGCATGGGGTGTGTTTTGAACATTTTGTCACCAGCCGACTCCAAAAGTCAGCGATTGCCCATCTCAGCCCAGCAAGCAGGTAGAACCACTTTTGTGGTGTCTTTCATCTGGCTACCGGGGCAGTGGAAGAACAAGCAATGGAATTCCTTTCTGGCACCTTCCCCGGTGGAGTTGTGCATGGGGTGTGTTTGGAACATTTTGTCACCAGCCGACTCCAAAAGTCAGCGATTGCCCATCTCAGCCCAGCAAGCAGGTAGAACCACTTTTGTGGTGTCTTTCAGCTGGCTACCGGGGCAGTGGAAGAACTACCAACAGAACTCCTTTCTGGCACCTTCCCCGCTGGAGTTGTGCATGGGGTGTGTTTGGAACATTTTGTCACCAGCCGACTCCAAAAGTCAGCGATTGCCCATCTCAGCCCAGCAAGCAGGTAGAACCACTTTTGTGGTGTCTTTCATCTGGCTACCGGGGCAGTGTAAGAACTACCAACAGAACTCCTTTCTGGCACCTTCCCCGGTGGAGTTGTGCATGGGGTGTGTTTGGAACATTTTGTCACCAGCCGACTCCAAAAGTCAGCGATTCCCCATCTCAGCCCAGCAAGCAGGTAGAACCACTTTTGTGGTGTCTTTCAGCTGGCTACCGGGGCAGTGGAAGAACAAGCAACGGAATTCCTTTCTGGCACCTTCCCCGGTGGAGTTGTGCATGGGGTGTGTTTTGAACATTTTGTCACCAGCCGACTCCAAAAGTCAGCGATTGCCCATCTCAGCCCAGCAAGCAGGTAGAACCACTTTTGTGGTGTCTTTCAGCTGGCTACCGGGGCAGTGGAAGAACTACCAACAGAACTCCTTTCTGGACCCTTCCCCGTTGGAGTTGTGCATGGGGTGTGTTTGGAACATTTTGTCACCAGCCGACTCCAAAAGTCAGCGATTGCCCATCTCAGCCCAGCAAGCAGGTAGAACCACTTTTGTGGTGTCTTTCAGCTGGCTACCGGGGCAGTGGAAGAACAAGCAACGGAATTCCTTTCTGGCACCTTCCCCGGTGGAGTTGTGCATGGGGTGTGTTTGGAACATTTTGTCACCAGCCGACTCCAAAAGTCAGCGATTCCCCATCTCAGCCCAGAAAGCAGGTAGAACCACTTTTGTGGTGTCTTTCAGCTGGCTACCGGGGCAGTGGAAGAACTACCAACAGAACTCCTTTCTGGCACCTTCCCCGGTGGAGTTGTGCATGGGGTGTGTTTGGAACATTTTGTCACCAGCCGACTCCAAAAGTCAGCGATTCCCCATCTCAGCCCAGAAAGCAGGTAGAACCACTTTTGTGGTGTCTTTCAGCTGGCTACCGGGGCAGTGGAAGAACTACCTACAGAACTCCTTTCTGGCACCTTCCCCGGTGGAGTTGTGCATGGGGTGTGTTTGGAACATTTTGTCACCAGCCGACTCCAAAAATCAGCGATTGCCCATCTCAGCCCAGCAAGCAGGTAGAACCACTTTTGTGGTGTCTTTCAGCTGGCTACCGGGGCAGTGGAAGAACTACCAACAGAACTCCTTTCTGGCACCTTCCCCGGTGGAGTTGTGCATGGGGTGTGTTTGGAACATTTTGTCACCAGCCGACTCCAAAAGTCAGCGATTGCCCATCTCAGCCCAGAAAGCAGGTAGAACCACTTTTGTGGTGTCTTTCATCTGGCTACCGGGGCAGTGGAAGAACAAGCAACGGAATTCCTTTCTGGCACCTTCCCCGGTGGAGTTGTGCATGGGGTGTGTTTGGAACATTTTGTCACCAGCCGACTCCAAAAGTCAGCGATTCCCCATCTCAGCCCAGAAAGCAGGTAGAACCACTTTTGTGGTGTCTTTCAGCTGGCTACCGGGGCAGTGGAAGAACAAGCAATGGAATTCCTTTCTGGCACCTTCCCCGGTGGAGTTGTGCATGGGGTGTGTTTGGAACATTTTGTCACCAGCCGACTCCAAAAGTCAGCGATTGCCCATCTCAGTCAGCAAGCAGGTAGAACCACTTTTGTGGTGTCTTTCAGCTGGCTACCGGGGCAGTGGAAGAACTACCAAGAGAACTCCTTTCTGGCACCTTCCCCGGTGGAGTTGTGCATGGGGTGTGTTTGGAACATTTTGTCACCAGCCGACTCCAAAAGTCAGCGATTCCCCATCTCAGCCCAGAAAGCAGGTAGAACCACTTTTGTGGTGTCTTTCAGCTGGCTACCGGGGCAGTGGAAGAACTACCAACAGAACTCCTTTCTGGCACCTTCCCCGGTGGAGTTGTGCATGGGGTGTGTTTGGAACATTTTGTCACCAGCCGACTCCAAAAGTCAGCGATTCCCCATCTCAGCCCAGCAAGCAGGTAGAACCACTTTTGTGGTGTCTTTCATCTGGCTACCGGGGCAGTGGAAGAACTACCTACAGAACTCCTTTCTGGCACCTTCCCCGGGGGAGTTGTGCATGGGGTGTGTTTGGAACATTTTGTCACCAGCCGACTCCAAAAGTCAGCGATTGCCCATCTCAGCCCAGCAAGCAGGTAGAACCACTTTTGTGGTGTCTTTCAGCTGGCTACCGGGGCAGTGGAAGAACTACCTACAGAACTCCTTTCTGGCACCTTCCCCGGTGGAGTTGTGCATGGGGTGTGTTTGGAACATTTTGTCACCAGCCGACTCCAAAAGTCAGCGATTGCCCATCTCAGCCCAGCAAGCAGGTAGAACCACTTTTGTGGTGTCTTTCAGCTGGCTACCGGGGCAGTGGAAGAACAAGCAACAGAACTCCTTTCTGGCACCTTCCCCGCAGGAGTTGTGCATGGGGTGTGTTTGGAACATTTTGTCACCAGCCGACTCCAAAAGTCAGCGATTGCCCATCTCAGCCCAGAAAGCAGGTAGAACCACTTTTGTGGTGTCTTTCATCTGGCTACCGGGGCAGTGGAAGAACAAGCAATGGAATTCCTTTCTGGCACCTTCCCCGGTGGAGTTGTGCATGGGCTGTCTTTGGAACATTTTGTCACCAGCCGAGTCCACAAGTCAGCGATTCCCCATCTCAGCCCAGAAAGCAGGTAGAACCACTTTTGTGGTGTCTTTCAGCTGGCTACCGGGGCAGTGGAAGAACTACCAAGAGAACTCCTTTCTGGCACCTTCCCCTGCGGAGTTGTGCATGGGGTGTGTTTGGAACATTTTGTCACCAGCCGACTCCAAAAGTCAGCGATTGCCCATCTCAGCCCAGCAAGCAGGTAGAACCACTTTTGTGGTGTCTTTCATCTGGCTACCGGGGCAGTGGAAGAACAAGCAACAAAATTCCTTTCTGGCACCTTCCCCGGTGGAGTTGTGCATGGGGTGTGTTTGGAACATTTTGTCACCAGCCGACTCCAAAAGTCAGCGATTGCCCATCTCAGCCCAGCAAGCAGGTAGAACCACTTTTGTGGTGTCTTTCATCTGGCTACCGGGGCAGTGTAAGAACAAGCAACAAAATTCCTTTCTGGCACCTTCCCCGGTGGAGTTGTGCATGGGGTGTGTTTGGAACATTTTGTCACCAGCCGACTCCAAAAGTCAGCGATTCCCCATCTCAGCCCAGAAAGCAGGTAGAACCACTTTTGTGGTGTCTTTCAGCTGGCTACCGGGGCACTGGAAGAACTACCAACAGAACTCCTTTCTGGCACCTTCCCCGCTGGAGTTGTGCATGGGGTGTGTTTGGAACATTTTGTCACCAGCCGACTCCAAAAGTCAGCGATTCCCCATCTCAGCCCAGCAAGCAGGTAGAACCACTTTTGTGGTGTCTTTCAGCTGGCTACCGGGGCAGTGGAAGAACAAGCAATGGAATTCCTTTCTGGCACCTTCCCCGGGGGAGTTGTGCATGGGGTGTGTTTTGAACATTTTGTCACCAGCCGACTCCAAAAGTCAGCGATTGCCCATCTCAGCCCAGCAAGCAGGTAGAACCACTTTTGTGGTGTCTTTCATCTGGCTACCGGGGCAGTGGAAGAACAAGCAATGGAATTCCTTTCTGGCACCTTCCCCGGTGGAGTTGTGCATGGGGTGTGTTTGGAACATTTTGTCACCAGCCGACTCCAAAAGACAGCGATTGCCCATCTCAGCCCAGCAAGCAGGTAGAACCACTTTTGTGGTGTCTTTCATCTGGCTACCGGGGCAGTGGAAGAACAAGCAACAAAATTCCTTTCTGGCACCTTCCCCGGTGGAGTTGTGCATGGGGTGTGTTTGGAACATTTTGTCACCAGCCGACTGCAAAAGTCAGCGATTCCCCATCTCAGCCCAGCAAGCAGGTAGAACCACTTTTGTGGTGTCTTTCAGCTGGCTACCGGGGCAGTGGAAGAACAAGCAATGGAATTCCTTTCTGGCAGCTTCCCCGGTGGAGTTGTGCATGGGGTGTGTTTGGAAGATTTTGTCACCAGCCGACTCCAAAAGTCAGCGATTGCCCATCTCAGCCCAGCAAGCAGGTATAACCACTTTTGTGGTGTCTTTCAGCTGGCTACCGGGGCAGTGGAAGAACTACCAACAGAACTCCTTTCTGGCACCTTCCCCGCTGGAGTTGTGCATGGGGTGTGTTTGGAACATTTTGTCACCAGCCGACTCCAAAAGTCAGCGATTGCCCATCTCAGCCCACAAAGCAGGTAGAACCACTTTTGTGGTGTCTTTCAGCTGGCTACCGGGGCAGTGGAAGAACTACCAACAGAACTCCTTTCTGGCACCTTCCCCGCTGGAGTTGTGCATGGGGTGTGTTTGGAACATTTTGTCACCAGCCGACTCCAAAAGTCAGCGATTCCCCATCTCAGCCCAGAAAGCAGGTAGAACCACTTTTGTGGTGTCTTTCAGCTGGCTACCGGGGCAGTGGAAGAACAAGCAACGGAATTCCTTTCTGGCACCTTCCCCGGGGGAGTTGTGCATGGGGTGTGTTTGGAACATTTTGTCACCAGCCGACTCCAAAAGTCAGCGATTCCCCATCTCAGCCCAGCAAGCAGGTAGAACCACTTTTGTGGTGTCTTTCAGCTGGCTACCGGGGCAGTGTAAGAACTACCAACAGAACTCCTTTCTGGCACCTTCCCCGCTGGAGTTGTGCATGGGGTGTGTTTGGAACATTTTGTCACCAGCCGACTCCAAAAGTCAGCGATTGCCCATCTCAGCCCAGAAAGCAGGTAGAACCACTTTTGTGGTGTCTTTCATCTGGCTACCGGGGCAGTGTAAGAACTACCAAGAGAACTCCTTTCTGACACCTTCCCCGGTGGAGTTGTGCATGGGGTGTGTTTGGAACATTTTGTCACCAGCCGACTCCAAAAGTCAGCGATTGCCCATCTCAGCCCAGCAAGCAGGTAGAACCACTTTTGTGGTGTCTTTCAGCTGGCTACCGGGGCAGTGGAAGAACTACCTACAGTACTCCTTTCTGGCACCTTCCCCGGTGGAGTTGTGCATGGGGTGTGTTTGGAACATTTTGTCACCAGCCGACTCCAAAAGTCAGCGATTGCCCATCTCAGCCCAGCAAGCAGGTAGAACCACTTTTGTGGTGTCTTTCAGCTGGCTACCGGGGCAGTGTAAGAACTATCAACAGAACTCCTTTCTGGCACCTTCCCCGGTGGAGTTGTGCATGGGGTGTGTTTGGAACATTTTGTCACCAGCCGACTACAAAAGTCAGCGTTTGCCCATCTCAGCCCAGCAAGCAGGTAGAACCAGTTTTGTGGTGTCTTTCATCTGGCTACCAGGGCAGTGTAAGAACAACCAAAAGAACTCCTTTCTGGCACCTTCCCCGGTGGAGTTGTGCATGGGGTGTGTTTGGAACATTTTGTCACCAGCCGACTCCAAAAGTCAGCGATTGCCCATCTCAGCCCAGCAAGCAGGTAGAACCACTTTTGTGGTGTCTTTCATCTGGCTACCGGGGCAGTGGAAGAACTACCAAGAGAACTCCTTTCTGGCACCTTCCCCGGTGGAGTTGTGCATGGGCTGTCTTTGGAACATTTTGTCACCAGCCGACTCCAAAAGTCAGCGATTCCCCATCTCAGCCCAGCAAGCAGGTAGAACCACTTTTGTGGTGTCTTTCAGCTGGCTACCGGGGCAGTGTAAGAACAACCAACAGAACTCCTTTCTGGCACCTTCCCCGGTGGAGTTGTGCATGGGGTGTGTTTGGAACATTTTGTCACCAGCCGACTCCAAAAGTCAGCGATTGCCCATCTCAGCCCAGAAAGCAGGTAGAACCACTTTTGTGGTGTCTTTCAGCTGGCTACCGGGGCAGTGGAAGAACTACCAACAGAACTCCTTTCTGGCACCTTCCCCGCTGGAGTTGTGCATGGGGTGTGTTTGGAACATTTTGTCACCAGCCGACTCCAAAAGTCAGCGATTCCCCATCTCAGCCCAGAAAGCAGGTAGAACCACTTTTGTGGTGTCTTTCAGCTTGCTGCCGGGGCAGTGGAAGAACGACCAACAGAACTCCTTTCTGGCACCTTCCCCGGTGGAGTTGTGCATGGGGTGTGTTTGGAACATTTTGTCACCAGCCGACTCCAAAAGTCAGCGATTGCCCATCTCAGCCCAGAAAGCAGGTAGAACCACTTTTGTGGTGTCTTTCAGCTGGCTACCGGGGCAGTGGAAGAACAAGCAACGGAATTCCTTTCTGGCACCTTCCCCGGTGGAGTTGTGCATGGGGTGTGTTTGGAACATTTTGTCACCAGCCGACTCCAAAAGTCAACGATTGCCCATCTCAGCCCAGAAAGCAGGTAGAACCACTTTTGTGGTGTCTTTCAGCTGGCTACTGGGGCAGTGGAAGAACTACCTACAGAACTCCTTTCTGGCACCTTCCCCGGTGGAGTTGTGCATGGGGTGTGTTTGGAACATTTTGTCACCAGCCGACTCCAAAAGTCAGCGATTCCCCATCTCAGCCCAGAAAGCAGGTAGAACCACTTTTGTGTTGTCTTTCTTCTGGCTACCAGGGCAGTGGAAGAACTACCTACAGAACTCCTTTCTGGCACCTTCCCCGGGGGAGTTGTGCATGGGGTGTGTTTGGAACATTTTGTCACCAGCCGACTCCAAAAGTCAACGATTGCCCATCTCAGCCCAGCAAGCAGGTAGAACCACTTTTGTGGTGTCTTTCAGCTGGCTACTGGGGCAGTGGAAGAACTACCTACAGAACTCCTTTCTGGCACCTTCCCCGCTGGAGTTGTGCATGGGGTGTGTTTGGAACATTTTGTCACCAGCCGACTCCAAAAGTCAGCGATTCCCCATCTCAGCCCAGAAAGCATGTAGAACCACTTTTGTGTTGTCTTTCTTCTGGCTACGAGGGCAGTGGAAGAACTACCTACAGAACTCCTTTCTGGCACCTTCCCCGGTGGAGTTGTGCATGGGGTGTGTTTGGAACATTTTGTCACCAGCCGACTCCAAAAGTCAGCGATTGCCCATCTCAGCCCAGCAAGCAGGTAGAACCACTTTTGTGGTGTCTTTCATCTGGCTACCGGGGCAGTGGAAGAACTACCAACAGAACTCCTTTCTGGCACCTTCCCCGGTGGAGTTGTGCATGGGGTGTGTTTGGAACATTTTGTCACCAGCCGACTCCAAAAGTCAGCGATTGCCCATCTCAGCCCAGAAAGGAGGTAGAACCACTTTTGTGGTGTCTTTCAGCTGGCTACCAGGGCAGTGGAAGAACAACCAACAGAACTCCTTTCTGGCACCTTCCCCGGTGGAGTTGTGCATGGGGTGTGTTTGGAACATTTTGTCACCAGCCGACTGCAAAAGTCAGCGATTCCCCATCTCAGCCCAGCAAGCAGGTAGAACCACTTTTGTGGTGTCTTTCAGCTGGCTACCGGGGCAGTGGAAGAACAAGCAACAGAACTCCTTTCTGGCACCTTCCCCGCTGGAGTTGTGCATGGGGTGTGTTTGGAAGATTTTGTCACCAGCCGACTCCAAAAGTCAGCGATTGCCCATCTCAGCCCAGCAAGCAGGTATAACCACTTTTGTGGTGTCTTTCATCTGGCTACCGGGGCAGTGGAAGAACTACCAACAGAACTCCTTTCTTTCACCTTCCCCGCTGGAGTTGTGCATGGGGTGTGTTTGGAACATTTTGTCACCAGCCGACTCCAAAAGTCAGCGATTCCCCATCTCAGCCCAGAAAGCAGGTAGAACCACTTTTGTGGTGTCTTTCAGCTGGCTACCGGGGCAGTGGAAGAACTACCAACAGAACTCCTTTCTGGCACCTTCCCCGCTGGAGTTGTGCATGGGGTGTGTTTGGAACATTTTGTCACCAGCCGACTCCAAAAGTCAGCGATTCCCCATCTCAGCCCAGAAAGCAGGTAGAACCACTTTTGTGGTGTCTTTCAGCTGGCTACCGGGGCAGTGGAAGAACAAGCAACGGAATTCCTTTCTGGCACCTTCCCCGGGGGAGTTGTGCATGGGGTGTGTTTGGAACATTTTGTCACCAGCCGACTCCAAAAGTCAGCGATTGCCCATCTCAGCCCAGCAAGCAGGTAGAACCACTTTTGTGGTGTCTTTCATCTGGCTACCGGGGCAGTGTAAGAACTACCAACAGAACTCCTTTCTGGCACCTTCCCCGGTGGAGTTGTGCATGGGGTGTGTTTGGAACATTTTGTCACCAGCCGACTCCAAAAGTCAGCGATTGCCCATCTCAGCCCAGAAAGCAGGTAGAACCACTTTTGTGGTGTCTTTCATCTGGCTACCGGGGCAGTGTAAGAACTACCAAGAGAACTCCTTTCTGACACCTTCCCCGGTGGAGTTGTGCATGGGGTGTGTTTGGAACATTTTGTCACCAGCCGACTCCAAAAGTCAGCGATTGCCCATCTCAGCCCAGCAAGCAGGTAGAACCACTTTTGTGGTGTCTTTCAGCTGGCTACCGGGGCAGTGGAAGAACTACCTACAGTACTCCTTTCTGGCACCTTCCCCGCAGGAGTTGTGCATGGGGTGTGTTTGGAACATTTTGTCACCAGCCGACTCCAAAAGTCAGCGATTGCCCATCTCAGCCCAGCAAGCAGGTAGAACCACTTTTGTGGTGTCTTTCAGCTGGCTACCGGGGCAGTGTAAGAACTATCAACAGAACTCCTTTCTGGCACCTTCCCCGGTGGAGTTGTGCATGGGGTGTGTTTGGAACATTTTGTCACCAGCCGACTCCAAAAGTCAGCGATTGCCCATCTCAGCCCAGCAAGCAGGTAGAACCACTTTTGTGGTGTCTTTCATCTGGCTACCGGGGCAGTGGAAGAACTACCAAGAGAACTCCTTTCTGGCACCTTCCCCGGTGGAGTTGTGCATGGGGTGTGTTTGGAACATTTTGTCACCAGCCGACTACAAAAGTCAGCGTTTGCCCATCTCAGCCCAGCAAGCAGGTAGAACCAGTTTTGTGGTGTCTTTCATCTGGCTACCAGGGCAGTGTAAGAACAACCAAAAGAACTCCTTTCTGGCACCTTCCCCGGTGGAGTTGTGCATGGGGTGTGTTTGGAACATTTTGTCACCAGCCGACTCCAAAAGTCAGCGATTGCCCATCTCAGCCCAGCAAGCAGGTAGAACCACTTTTGTGGTGTCTTTCATCTGGCTACCGGGGCAGTGGAAGAACTACCAAGAGAACTCCTTTCTGGCACCTTCCCCGCTGGAGTTGTGCATGGGCTGTCTTTGGAACATTTTGTCACCAGCCGACTCCAAAAGTCAGCGATTCCCCATCTCAGCCCAGAAAGCAGGTAGAACCACTTTTGTGGTGTCTTTCAGCTGGCTACCGGGGCAGTGTAAGAACAACCAACAGAACTCCTTTCTGGCACCTTCCCCGGTGGAGTTGTGCATGGGGTGTGTTTGGAACATTTTGTCACCAGCCGACTCCAAAAGTCAGCGATTGCCCATCTCAGCCCAGAAAGCAGGTAGAACCACTTTTGTGGTGTCTTTCATCTGGCTACCGGGGCAGTGGAAGAACTACCAACAGAACTCCTTTCTGGCACCTTCCCCGCTGGAGTTGTGCATGGGGTGTGTTTGGAACATTTTGTCACCAGCCGACTCCAAAAGTCAGCGATTCCCCATCTCAGCCCAGAAAGCAGGTAGAACCACTTTTGTGGTGTCTTTCAGCTTGCTGCCGGGGCAGTGGAAGAACGACCTACAGAACTCCTTTCTGGCACCTTCCCCGGTGGAGTTGTGCATGGGGTGTGTTTGGAACATTTTGTCACCAGCCGACTCCAAAAGTCAGCGATTCCCCATCTCAGCCCAGAAAGCATGTAGAACCACTTTTGTGTTGTCTTTCAGCTGGCTACCGGGGCAGTGGAAGAACTACCTACAGAACTCCTTTCTGGCACCTTCCCCGGGGGAGTTGTGCATGGGGTGTGTTTGGAACATTTTGTCACCAGCCGACTCCAAAAGTCAGCGATTGCCCATCTCAGCCCAGCAAGCAGGTAGAACCACTTTTGTGGTGTCTTTCATCTGGCTACCGGGGCAGTGGAAGAACAAGCAACAAAATTCCTTTCTGCCACCTTCCCCGGTGGAGTTGTGCATGGGGTGTGTTTGGAACATTTTGTCACCAGCCGACTCCAAAAGTCAGCGATTGCCCATCTCAGCCCAGCAAGCAGGTAGAACCACTTTTGTGGTGTCTTTCATCTGGCTACCGGGGCAGTGTAAGAACAAGCAACAGAACTCCTTTCTGGCACCTTCCCCGGTGGAGTTGTGCATGGGGTGTGTTTGGAACATTTTGTCACCAGCCGACTCCAAAAGTCAGCGATTGCCCATCTCAGCCCAGAAAGCAGGTAGAACCACTTTTGTGGTGTCTTTCATCTGGCTACCGGGGCAGTGGAAGAACTACCAACAGAACTCCTTTCTGGCACCTTCCCCGGTGGAGTTGTGCATGGGGTGTGTTTGGAACATTTTGTCACCAGCCGACTCCAAAAGTCAGCGATTGCCCATCTCAGCCCAGAAAGGAGGTAGAACCACTTTTGTGGTGTCTTTCAGCTGGCTACCAGGGCAGTGGAAGAACAACCAACAGAACTCCTTTCTGGCACCTTCCCCGGTGGAGTTGTGCATGGGGTGTGTTTGGAACATTTTGTCACCAGCCGACTGCAAAAGTCAGCGATTCCCCATCTCAGCCCAGCAAGCAGGTAGAACCACTTTTGTGGTGTCTTTCATCTGGCTACCGGGGCAGTGGAAGAACAAGCAACGGAATTCCTTTCTGGCACCTTCCCCGCTGGAGTTGTGCATGGGGTGTGTTTGGAACATTTTGTCACCAGCCGACTCCAAAAGTCAGCGATTGCCCATCTCAGCCCAGAAAGCAGGTAGAACCACTTTTGTGGTGTCTTTCAGCTGGCTACCGGGGCAGTGTAAGAACTACCAACAGAACTCCTTTCTGGCACCTTCCCCGCTGGAGTTGTGCATGGGGTGTGTTTGGAACATTTTGTCACCAGCCGACTCCAAAAGTCAACGATTGCCCATCTCAGCCCAGAAAGCAGGTAGAACCACTTTTGTGGTGTCTTTCAGCTGGCTACTGGGGCAGTGGAAGAACTACCTACAGAACTCCTTTCTGGCACCTTCCCCGGTGGAGTTGTGCATGGGGTGTGTTTGGAACATTTTGTCACCAGCCGACTCCAAAAGTCAGCGATTCCCCATCTCAGCCCAGAAAGCATGTAGAACCACTTTTGTGTTGTCTTTCAGCTGGCTACCGGGGCAGTGGAAGAACTACCTACAGAACTCCTTTCTGGCACCTTCCCCGGTGGAGTTGTGCATGGGGTGTGTTTGGAACATTTTGTCACCAGCCGACTCCAAAAGTCAGCGATTGCCCATCTCAGCCCAGAAAGCAGGTAGAACCACTTTTGTGGTGTCTTTCAGCTGGCTACCGGGGCAGTGGAAGAACTACCAACAGAACTCCTTTCTGGCACCTTCCCCGGTGGAGTTGTGCATGGGCTGTCTTTGGAACATTTTGTCACCAGCCGACTCCAAAAGTCAGCGATTGCCCATCTCAGCCCAGAAAGCAGGTAGAACCACTTTTGTGGTGTCTTTCAGCTGGCTACTGGGGCAGTGGAAGAACAAGCAACGGAATTCCTTTCTGGCACCTTCCCCGGTGGAGTTGTGCATGGGGTGTGTTTGGAACATTTTGTCACCAGCCGACTCCAAAAGTCAGCGATTGCCCATCTCAGCCCAGAAAGCAGGTAGAACCACTTTTGTGGTGTCTTTCAGCTGGCTACCGGGGCAGTGGAAGAACTACCAACAGAACTCCTTTCTGGCACCTTCCCCGGTGGAGTTGTGCATGGGGTGTGTTTGGAACATTTTGTCACCAGCCGACTCCAAAAGTCAGCGATTGCCCATCTCAGCCCAGCAAGCAGGTAGAACCACTTTTGTGGTGTCTTTCATCTGGCTACCGGGGCAGTGGAAGAACTACCAACAGAACTCCTTTCTGGCACCTTCCCCGGTGGAGTTGTGCATGGGCTGTCTTTGGAACATTTTGTCACCAGCCGACTCCAAAAGTCAGCGATTGCCCATCTCAGCCCAGAAAGCAGGTAGAACCACTTTTGTGGTGTCTTTCAGCTGGCTACCGGGGCAGTGTAAGAACTATCAACAGAACTCCTTTCTGGCACCTTCCCCGGTGGAGTTGTGCATGGGGTGTGTTTGGAACATTTTGTCACCAGCCGACTACAAAAGTCAGCGTTTGCCCATCTCAGCCCAGAAAGCAGGTAGAACCACTTTTGTGGTGTCTTTCAGCTGGCTACCGGGGCAGTGGAAGAACAAGCAACGGAATTCCTTTCTGGCACCTTCCCCGGGGGAGTTGTGCATGGGGTGTGTTTGGAACATTTTGTCACCAGCCGACTCCAAAAGTCAGCGATTGCCCATCTCAGCCCAGCAAGCAGGTAGAACCACTTTTGTGGTGTCTTTCAGCTGGCTACCGGGGCAGTGTAAGAACTACCAACAGAACTCCTTTCTGGCACCTTCCCCGGTGGAGTTGTGCATGGGGTGTGTTTGGAACATTTTGTCACCAGCCGACTCCAAAAGTCAGCGATTCCCCATCTCAGCCCAGCAAGCAGGTAGAACCACTTTTGTGGTGTCTTTCATCTGGCTACCGGGGCAGTGTAAGAACTACCAAGAGAACTCCTTTCTGACACCTTCCCCGGTGGAGTTGTGCATGGGGTGTGTTTGGAACATTTTGTCACCAGCCGACTCCAAAAGTCAGCGATTGCCCATCTCAGCCCAGAAAGCAGGTAGAACCACTTTTGTGGTGTCTTTCAGCTGGCTACCGGGGCAGTGTAAGAACTACCTACAGAACTCCTTTCTGGCACCTTCCCCGCAGGAGTTGTGCATGGGGTGTGTTTGGAACATTTTGTCACCAGCCGACTCCAAAAGTCAGCGATTGCCCATCTCAGCCCAGCAAGCAGGTAGAACCACTTTTGTGGTGTCTTTCAGCTGGCTACCGGGGCAGTGTAAGAACTATCAACAGAACTCCTTTCTGGCACCTTCCCCGGTGGAGTTGTGCATGGGGTGTGTTTGGAACATTTTGTCACCAGCCGACTACAAAAGTCAGCGTTTGCCCATCTCAGCCCAGCAAGCAGGTAGAACCACTTTTGTGGTGTCTTTCATCTGGCTACCGGGGCAGTGGAAGAACAAGCAACGGAATTCCTTTCTGGCACCTTCCCCGGTGGAGTTGTGCATGGGGTGTGTTTGGAACATTTTGTCACCAGCCGACTCCAAAAGTCAACGATTGCCCATCTCAGCCCAGAAAGCAGGTAGAACCACTTTTGTGGTGTCTTTCAGCTGGCTACTGGGGCAGTGGAAGAACTACCTACAGAACTCCTTTCTGGCACCTTCCCCGGTGGAGTTGTGCATGGGGTGTGTTTGGAACATTTTGTCACCAGCCGACTCCAAAAGTCAGCGATTCCCCATCTCAGCCCAGAAAGCATGTAGAACCACTTTTGTGGTGTCTTTCAGCTGGCTACCGGGGCAGTGGAAGAACTACCTACAGAACTCCTTTCTGGCACCTTCCCCGGGGGAGTTGTGCATGGGGTGTGTTTGGAACATTTTGTCACCAGCCGACTCCAAAAGTCAGCGATTGCCCATCTCAGCCCAGCAAGCAGGTAGAACCACTTTTGTGGTGTCTTTCATCTGGCTACCGGGGCAGTGGAAGAACAAGCAACAAAATTCCTTTCTGGCACCTTCCCCGCAGGAGTTGTGCATGGGGTGTGTTTGGAACATTTTGTCACCAGCCGACTCCAAAAGTCAGCGATTGCCCATCTCAGCCCAGCAAGCAGGTAGAACCACTTTTGTGGTGTCTTTCATCTGGCTACCGGGGCAGTGTAAGAACAAGCAACAGAACTCCTTTCTGGCACCTTCCCCGCAGGAGTTGTGCATGGGGTGTGTTTGGAACATTTTGTCACCAGCCGACTCCAAAAGTCAGCGATTGCCCATCTCAGCCCAGAAAGCAGGTAGAACCACTTTTGTGGTGTCTTTCATCTGGCTACCGGGGCAGTGGAAGAACTACCTACAGAACTCCTTTCTGGCACCTTCCCTGGTGGAGTTGTGCATGGGGTGTGTTTGGAACATTTTGTCACCAGCCGACTCCAAAAGTCAGCGATTGCCCATCTCAGCCCAGAAAGCAGGTAGAACCACTTTTGTGGTGTCTTTCAGCTGGCTACCGGGGCAGTGGAAGAACTACCAACAGAACTCCTTTCTGGCACCTTCCCCGCTGGAGTTGTGCATGGGGTGTGTTTGGAACATTTTGTCACCAGCCGACTCCAAAAGTCAGCGATTCCCCATCTCAGCCCAGCAAGCAGGTAGAACCACTTTTGTGGTGTCTTTCATCTGGCTACCGGGGCAGTGGAAGAACAAGCAACGGAATTCCTTTCTGGCACCTTCCCCGCTGGAGTTGTGCATGGGGTGTGTTTGGAACATTTTGTCACCAGCCGACTCCAAAAGTCAGCGATTCCCCATCTCAGCCCAGCAAGCAGGTAGAACCACTTTTGTGGTGTCTTTCAGCTGGCTACCGGGGCAGTGGAAGAACTACCAACGGAATTACTTTCTGGCACCTTCCCCGGTGGAGTTGTGCATGGGGTGTGTTTTGAACATTTTGTCACCAGCCGACTCCAAAAGTCAGCGATTGCCCATCTCAGCCCAGCAAGCAGGTAGAACCACTTTTGTGGTGTCTTTCAGCTGGCTACCGGGGCAGTGGAAGAACTACCAACAGAACTCCTTTCTGGCACCTTCCCCGCTGGAGTTGTGCATGGGGTGTGTTTGGAACATTTTGTCACCAGCCGACTCCAAAAGTCAGCGATTGCCCATCTCAGCCCAGAAAGCAGGTAGAACCACTTTTGTGGTGTCTTTCAGCTGGCTTCCGGGGCAGTGGAAGAACTACCTACAGAACTCCTTTCTGGCACCTTCCCCGGTGGAGTTGTGCATGGGGTGTGTTTGGAACATTTTGTCACCAGCCGACTCCAAAAGTCAGCGATTGCCCATCTCAGCCCAGAAAGCAGGTAGAACCACTTTTGTGGTGTCTTTCAGCTGGCTACCGGGGCAGTGGAAGAACTACCAACAGAACTCCTTTCTGGACCCTTCCCCGGTGGAGTTGTGCATGGGGTGTGTTTGGAACATTTTGTCACCAGCCGACTCCAAAAGTCAGCGATTCCCCATCTCAGCCCAGAAAGCAGGTAGAACCACTTTTGTGGTGTCTTTCAGCTGGCTACCGGGGCAGTGGAAGAACTACCAAGAGAACTCCTTTCTGGCACCTTCCCCGGTGGAGTTGTGCATGGGGTGTGTTTGGAACATTTTGTCACCAGCCGACTCCAAAAGTCAGCGATTGCCCATCTCAGCCCACAAAGCAGGTAGAACCACTTTTGTGGTGTCTTTCATCTGGCTACCGGGGCAGTGGAAGAACAAGCAACAAAATTCCTTTCTGGCACCTTCCCCGCAGGAGTTGTGCATGGGGTGTGTTTGGAACATTTTGTCACCAGCCGACTGCAAAAGTCAGCTATTCCCCATCTCAGCCCAGCAAGCAGGTAGAACCACTTTTGTGGTGTCTTTCATCTGGCTACCGGGGCAGTGGAAGAACTACCAACAGAACTCCTTTCTGGCACCTTCCCCGGTGGAGTTGTGCATGGGGTGTGTTTGGAACATTTTGTCACCAGCCGACTCCAAAAGTCAGCGATTCCCCATCTCAGCCCAGCAAGCAGGTAGAACCACTTTTGTGGTGTCTTTCAGCTTGCTACCGGGGCAGTGGAAGAACTACCAACAGAACTCCTTTCTGGCACCTTCCCCGCTGGAGTTGTGCATGGGGTGTGTTTGGAACATTTTGTGACCAGCCGACTCCAAAAGTCAGCGATTGCCCATCTCAGCCCAGCAAACAGGTAGAACCACTTTTGTGGTGTCTTTCAGCTGGCTACCGGGGCAGTGGAAGAACAAGCAACGGAATTCCTTTCTGGCACCTTCCCCGGTGGAGTTGTGCATGGGGTGTGTTTGGAACATTTTGTCACCAGCCGACTCCAAAAGTCAGCGATTGCCCATCTCAGCCCAGCAAGCAGGTAGAACCACTTTTGTGGTGTCTTTCATCTGGCTACCGGGGCAGTGGAAGAACTACCAACAGAACTCCTTTCTGGCACCTTCCCCGCTGGAGTTGTGCATGGGCTGTCTTTGGAACATTTTGTCACCAGCCGACTCCAAAAGTCAGCGATTGCCCATCTCAGCCCAGCAAGCAGGTAGAACCACTTTTGTGGTGTCTTTCAGCTGGCTACCGGGGCAGTGGAAGAACTACCTACAGAACTCCTTTCTGGCACCTTCCCCGGTGGAGTTGTGCATGGGGTGTGTTTGGAACATTTTGTCACCAGCCGACTCCAAAAGTCAGCGATTCCCCATCTCAGCCCAGAAAGCATGTAGAACCACTTTTGTGGTGTCTTTCAGCTGGCTACCGGGGCAGTGGAAGAACTATCAACAGAACTCCTTTCTGGCACCTTCCCCGGTGGAGTTGTGCATGGGGTGTGTTTGGAACATTTTGTCACCAGCCGACTACAAAAGTCAGCGTTTGCCCATCTCAGCCCAGCAAACAGGTAGAACCAGTTTTGTGGTGTCTTTCATCTGGCTACCAGGGCAGTGTAAGAACAACCAAAAGAACTCCTTTCTGGCACCTTCCCCGCTGGAGTTGTGCATGGGGTGTGTTTGGAACATTTTGTCACCAGCCGACTCCAAAAGTCAGCGATTCCCCATCTCAGCCCAGAAAGCAGGTAGAACCACTTTTGTGGTGTCTTTCATCTGGCTACCGGGGCAGTGTAAGAACAAGCAACGGAATTCCTTTCTGGCACCTTCCCCGCTGGAGTTGTGCATGGGCTGTCTTTGGAACATTTTGTCACCAGCCGAGTCCACAAGTCAGCGATTCCCCATCTCAGCCCAGAAAGCAGGTAGAACCACTTTTGTGGTGTCTTTCAGCTGGCTACCGGGGCAGTGTAAGAACAACCAACAGAACTCCTTTCTGGCACCTTCCCCGGTGGAGTTGTGCATGGGGTGTGTTTGGAACATTTTGTCACCAGCCGACTCCAAAAGTCAGCGATTGCCCATCTCAGCCCAGCAAGCAGGTAGAACCACTTTTGTGGTGTCTTTCATCTGGCTACCGGGGCAGTGTAAGAACTACCAACAGAACTCCTTTCTGGCACCTTCCCCGGTGGAGTTGTGCATGGGGTGTGTTTGGAACATTTTGTCACCAGCCGACTCCAAAAGTCAGCGATTGCCCCTCTCAGCCCAGAAAGCAGGTAGAACCACTTTTGTGGTGTCTTTCAGCTGGCTACCGGGGCAGTGTAAGAACTACCAACAGAACTCCTTTCTGGCACCTTCCCCGCTGGAGTTGTGCATGGGGTGTTTTTGGAACATTTTTTCACCAGCCGACTCCAAAAGTCAGGGATTGCCCATCTCAGCCCAGAAAGCAGGTAGAACCACTTTTGTGGTGTCTTTCAGCTGGCTACCGGGGCAGTGGAAGAACTACCAACAGAACTCCTTTCTGGACCCTTCCCCGGGGGAGTTGTGCATGGGGTGTGTTTGGAACATTTTGTCACCAGCCGACTCCAAAAGTCAGCGATTCCCCATCTCAGCCCAGAAAGCAGGTAGAACCACTTTTGTGGTGTCTTTCAGCTTGCTGCCGGGGCAGTGGAAGAACGACCAACAGAACTCCTTTCTGGCACCTTCCCCGGTGGAGTTGTGCATGGGGTGTGTTTGGAACATTTTGTCACCAGCCGACTCCAAAAGTCAGCGATTCCCCATCTCAGCCCAGAAAGCAGGTAGAACCACTTTTGTGGTGTCTTTCAGCTGGCTACCGGGGCAGTGGAAGAACTACCAACAGAACTCCTTTCTGGCACCTTCCCCGGTGGAGTTGTGCATGGGGTGTGTTTGGAACATTTTGTCACCAGCCGACTCCAAAAGTCAGCGATTCCCCATCTCAGCCCAGCAAGCAGGTAGAACCACTTTTGTGGTGTCTTTCAGCTTGCTACCGGGGCAGTGGAAGAACTACCAACAGAACTCCTTTCTGGCACCTTCCCCGCTGGAGTTGTGCATGGGGTGTGTTTGGAACATTTTGTCACCAGCCGACTCCAAAAGTCAGCGATTCCCCATCTCAGCCCAGCAAGCAGGTAGAACCACTTTTGTGGTGTCTTTCAGCTGGCTACCGGGGCAGTGGAAGAACAAGCAACGGAATTCCTTTCTGGCACCTTCCCCGGTGGAGTTGTGCATGGGGTGTGTTTGGAACATTTTGTCACCAGCCGACTCCAAAAGTCAGCGATTGCCCATCTCAGCCCAGCAAGCAGGTAGAACCACTTTTGTGGTGTCTTTCAGCTGGCTACCGGGGCAGTGGAAGAACTACCAACAGAACTCCTTTCTGGCACCTTCCCCGGTGGAGTTGTGCATGGGGTGTGTTTGGAACATTTTGTCACCAGCCGACTCCAAAAGTCAGCGATTGCCCATCTCAGCCCAGAAAGCAGGTAGAACCACTTTTGTGGTGTCTTTCAGCTGGCTACCGGGGCAGTGGAAGAACTACCAAGAGAACTCCTTTCTGGCACCTTCCCCGGTGGAGTTGTGCATGGGCTGTCTTTGGAACATTTTGTCACCAGCCGACTCCAAAAGTCAGCGATTGCCCATCTCAGCCCAGCAAGCAGGTAGAACCACTTTTGTGGTGTCTTTCATCTGGCTACCGGGGCAGTGGAAGAACTACCTACAGAACTCCTTTCTGGCACCTTCCCCGGTGGAGTTGTGCATGGGGTGTGTTTGGAACATTTTGTCACCAGCCGACTCCAAAAGTCAGCGATTCCCCATCTCAGCCCAGAAAGCATGTAGAACCACTTTTGTGGTGTCTTTCAGCTGGCTACCGGGGCAGTGGAAGAACTATCAACAGAACTCCTTTCTGGCACCTTCCCCGGTGGAGTTGTGCATGGGGTGTGTTTGGAACATTTTGTCACCAGCCGACTACAAAAGTCAGCGTTTGCCCATCTCAGCCCAGCAAACAGGTAGAACCAGTTTTGTGGTGTCTTTCAGCTGGCTACCGGGGCAGTGTAAGAACTACCAACAGAACTCCTTTCTGGCACCTTCCCCGGTGGAGTTGTGCATGGGGTGTGTTTGGAACATTTTGTCACCAGCCGACTCCAAAAGTCAGCGATTGCCCATCTCAGCCCAGAAAGCAGGTAGAACCACTTTTGTGGTGTCTTTCAGCTTGCTGCCGGGGCAGTGGAAGAACGACCAACAGAACTCCTTTCTGGCACCTTCCCCGGTGGAGTTGTGCATGGGGTGTGTTTGGAACATTTTGTCACCAGCCGACTCCAAAAGTCAGCGATTGCCCATCTCAGCCCAGAAAGCAGGTAGAACCACTTTTGTGGTGTCTTTCAGCTGGCTACCGGGGCAGTGTAAGAACAACCAACAGAACTCCTTTCTGGCACCTTCCCCGGTGGAGTTGTGCATGGGGTGTGTTTGGAACATTTTGTCACCAGCAGACTCCAAAAGTCAGCGATTCCCCATCTCAGCCTAGAAAGCAGGTAGAACCACTTTTGTGGTGTCTTTCAGCTGGCTACCGGGGCAGTGTAAGAACTACCAACAGAACTCCTTTCTGGCACCTTCCCCGGTGGAGTTGTGCATGGGGTGTGTTTGGAACATTTTGTCACCAGCCGACTCCAAAAGTCAGCGATTGCCCCTCTCAGCCCAGAAAGCAGGTAGAACCACTTTTGTGGTGTCTTTCAGCTGGCTACCGGGGCAGTGTAAGAACTACCAACAGAACTCCTTTCTGGCACCTTCCCCGCTGGAGTTGTGCATGGGGTGTTTTTGGAACATTTTTTCACCAGCCGACTCCAAAAGTCAGCGATTGCCCATCTCAGCCCAGAAAGCAGGTAGAACCACTTTTGTGGTGTCTTTCAGCTGGCTACCGGGGCAGTGGAAGAACTACCAACAGAACTCCTTTCTGGACCCTTCCCCGGGGGAGTTGTGCATGGGGTGTGTTTGGAACATTTTGTCACCAGCCGACTCCAAAAGTCAGCGATTCCCCATCTCAGCCCAGAAAGCAGGTAGAACCACTTTTGTGGTGTCTTTCAGCTTGCTGCCGGGGCAGTGGAAGAACGACCAACAGAACTCCTTTCTGGCACCTTCCCCGGTGGAGTTGTGCATGGGGTGTGTTTGGAACATTTTGTCACCAGCCGACTCCAAAAGTCAGCGATTGCCCATCTCAGCCCAGAAAGCAGGTAGAACCACTTTTGTGGTGTCTTTCATCTGGCTACCGGGGCAGTGGAAGAACTACCAACAGAACTCCTTTCTGGCACCTTCCCCGGTGGAGTTGTGCATGGGGTGTGTTTGGAACATTTTGTCACCAGCCGACTCCAAAAGTCAGCGATTGCCCATCTCAGCCCAGCAAGCAGGTAGAACCACTTTTGTGGTGTCTTTCAGCTTGCTACCGGGGCAGTGGAAGAACTACCAACAGAACTCCTTTCTGGCACCTTCCCCGCTGGAGTTGTGCATGGGGTGTGTTTGGAACATTTTGTCACCAGCCGACTCCAAAAGTCAGCGATTGCCCATCTCAGCCCAGCAAGCAGGTAGAACCACTTTTGTGGTGTCTTTCAGCTGGCTACCGGGGCAGTGGAAGAACAAGCAACGGAATTCCTTTCTGGCACCTTCCCCGGTGGAGTTGTGCATGGGGTGTCTTTGGAACATTTTGTCACCAGCCGACTCCAAAAGTCAGCGATTGCCCATCTCAGCCCAGCAAGCAGGTAGAACCACTTTTGTGGTGTCTTTCATCTGGCTACCGGGGCAGTGTAAGAACTACCAACAGAACTCCTTTCTGGCACCTTCCCCGGTGGAGTTGTGCATGGGGTGTGTTTGGAACATTTTGTCACCAGCCGACTCCAAAAGTCAGCGTTTGCCCATCTCAGCCCAGAAAGCAGGTAGAACCACTTTTGTGGTGTCTTTCAGCTGGCTACCGGGGCAGTGGAAGAACTACCAAGAGAACTCCTTTCTGGCACCTTCCCCGGTGGAGTTGTGCATGGGCTGTCTTTGGAACATTTTGTCACCAGCCGACTCCAAAAGTCAGCGATTGCCCATCTCAGCCCAGCAAGCAGGTAGAACCACTTTTGTGGTGTCTTTCAGCTGGCTACCGGGGCAGTGGAAGAACTACCTACAGAACTCCTTTCTGGCACCTTCCCCGGTGGAGTTGTGCATGGGGTGTGTTTGGAACATTTTGTCACCAGCCGACTCCAAAAGTCAGCGATTCCCCATCTCAGCCCAGAAAGCATGTAGAACCACTTTTGTGGTGTCTTTCAGCTGGCTACCGGGGCAGTGTAAGAACTACCAACAGAACTCCTTTCTGGCACCTTCCCCGGTGGAGTTGTGCATGGGGTGTGTTTGGAACATTTTGTCACCAGCCGACTACAAAAGTCAGCGTTTGCCCATCTCAGCCCAGCAAACAGGTAGAACCAGTTTTGTGGTGTCTTTCATCTGGCTACCAGGGCAGTGTAAGAACAACCAACAGAACTCCTTTCTGGCACCTTCCCCGGTGGAGTTGTGCATGGGGTGTGTTTGGAACATTTTGTCACCAGCCGACTCCAAAAGTCAGCGATTGCCCATCTCAGCCCAGCAAGCAGGTAGAACCACTTTTGTGGTGTCTTTCAGCTGGCTACCGGGGCAGTGTAAGAACTACCAACAGAACTCCTTTCTGGACCCTTCCCCGGTGGAGTTGTGCATGGGGTGTGTTTGGAACATTTTTTCACCAGCCGACTCCAAAAGTCAGCGATTGCCCATCTCAGCCCAGAAAGCAGGTAGAACCACTTTTGTGGTGTCTTTCAGCTGGCTACCGGGGCAGTGGAAGAACTACCAACAGAACTCCTTTCTGGACCCTTCCCCGGTGGAGTTGTGCATGGGGTGTGTTTGGAACATTTTGTCACCAGCCGACTCCAAAAGTCAGCGATTCCCCATCTCAGCCCAGAAAGCAGGTAGAACCACTTTTGTGGTGTCTTTCAGCTTGCTGCCGGGGCAGTGGAAGAACGACCAACAGAACTCCTTTCTGGCACCTTCCCCGGTGGAGTTGTGCATGGGGTGTGTTTGGAACATTTTGTCACCAGCCGACTCCAAAAGTCAGCGATTCCCCATCTCAGCCCAGAAAGCAGGTAGAACCACTTTTGTGGTGTCTTTCAGCTGGCTACCGGGGCAGTGGAAGAACTACCAACAGAACTCCTTTCTGGCACCTTCCCCGGTGGAGTTGTGCATGGGGTGTGTTTGGAACATTTTGTCACCAGCCGACTCCAAAAGTCAGCGATTGCCCATCTCAGCCCAGCAAGCAGGTAGAACCACTTTTGTGGTGTCTTTCAGCTTGCTACCGGGGCAGTGGAAGAACTACCAACAGAACTCCTTTCTGGCACCTTCCCCGCTGGAGTTGTGCATGGGGTGTGTTTGGAACATTTTGTCACCAGCCGACTCCAAAAGTCAGCGATTGCCCATCTCAGCCCAGCAAGCAGGTAGAACCACTTTTGTGGTGTCTTTCAGCTGGCTACCGGGGCAGTGGAAGAACAAGCAACGGAATTCCTTTCTGGCACCTTCCCCGGTGGAGTTGTGCATGGGGTGTCTTTGGAACATTTTGTCACCAGCCGACTCCAAAAGTCAGCGATTGCCCATCTCAGCCCAGCAAGCAGGTAGAACCACTTTTGTGGTGTCTTTCATCTGGCTACCGGGGCAGTGTAAGAACTACCAACAGAACTCCTTTCTGGCACCTTCCCCGGTGGAGTTGTGCATGGGGTGTGTTTGGAACATTTTGTCACCAGCCGACTCCAAAAGTCAGCGATTGCCCATCTCAGCCCAGCAAGCAGGTAGAACCACTTTTGTGGTGTCTTTCATCTGGCTACCGGGGCAGTGGAAGAACTACCAAGAGAACTCCTTTCTGGCACCTTCCCCGGTGGAGTTGTGCATGGGCTGTCTTTGGAACATTTTGTCACCAGCCGACTCCAAAAGTCAGCGATTGCCCATCTCAGCCCAGCAAGCAGGTAGAACCACTTTTGTGGTGTCTTTCAGCTGGCTACCGGGGCAGTGGAAGAACTACCTACAGAACTCCTTTCTGGCACCTTCCCCGGTGGAGTTGTGCATGGGGTGTGTTTGGAACATTTTGTCACCAGCCGACTCCAAAAGTCAGCGATTCCCCATCTCAGCCCAGAAAGCATGTAGAACCACTTTTGTGGTGTCTTTCAGCTGGCTACCGGGGCAGTGGAAGAACTATCAACAGAACTCCTTTCTGGCACCTTCCCCGGTGGAGTTGTGCATGGGGTGTGTTTGGAACATTTTGTCACCAGCCGACTACAAAAGTCAGCGTTTGCCCATCTCAGCCCAGCAAACAGGTAGAACCACTTTTGTGGTGTCTTTCATCTGGCTACCGGGGCAGTGGAAGAACAACCAACAGAACTCCTTTCTGGCACCTTCCCCGGTGGAGTTGTGCATGGGGTGTGTTTGGAACATTTTGTCACCAGCCGACTCCAAAAGTCAGCGATTGCCCATCTCAGCCCAGCAAGCAGGTAGAACCACTTTTGTGGTGTCTTTCATCTGGCTACCGGGGCAGTGTAAGAACTACCAACGGAATTCCTTTCTGGCACCTTCCCCGCTGGAGTTGTGCATGGTCTGTCTTTGGAACATTTTGTCACCAGCCGAGTCCACAAGTCAGCGATTCCCCATCTCAGCCCAGAAAGCAGGTAGAACCACTTTTGTGGTGTCTTTCAGCTGGCTACCGGGGCAGTGTAAGAACTACCAACAGAACTCCTTTCTGGCACCTTCCCCGGTGGAGTTGTGCATGGGGTGTGTTTGGAACATTTTGTCACCAGCCGACTCCAAAAGTCAGCGATTGCCCATCTCAGCCCAGAAAGCAGGTAGAACCACTTTTGTGGTGTCTTTCAGCTGGCTACCGGGGCAGTGTAAGAACTACCAACAGAACTCCTTTCTGGCACCTTCCCCGCTGGAGTTGTGCATGGGGTGTGTTTGGAACATTTTTTCACCAGCCGACTCCAAAAGTCAGCGATTGCCCATCTCAGCCCAGAAAGCAGGTAGAACCACTTTTGTGGTGTCTTTCAGCTGGCTACCGGGGCAGTGGAAGAACTACCAACAGAACTCCTTTCTGGCACCTTCCCCGGTGGAGTTGTGCATGGGGTGTGTTTGGAACATTTTGTCACCAGCCGACTCCAAAAGTCAGCGATTGCCCATCTCAGCCCAGCAAGCAGGTAGAACCACTTTTGTGGTGTCTTTCATCTGGCTACCGGGGCAGTGGAAGAACGACCAACAGAACTCCTTTCTGGCACCTTCCCCGGTGGAGTTGTGCATGGGGTGTGTTTGGAACATTTTGTCACCAGCCGACTCCAAAAGTCAGCGATTGCCCATCTCAGCCCAGCAAGCAGGTAGAACCACTTTTGTGGTGTCTTTCAGCTGGCTACCGGGGCAGTGGAAGAACAAGCAACGGAATTCCTTTCTGGCACCTTCCCCGGTGGAGTTGTGCATGGGGTGGGTTTGGAACATTTTGTCACCAGCCGACTCCAAAAGTCAGCGATTCCCCATCTCAGCCCAGAAAGCAGGTAGAACCACTTTTGTGGTGTCTTTCAGCTGGCTACCGGGGCAGTGGAAGAACTACCTACAGAACTCCTTTCTGGCACCTTCCCCGGTGGAGTTGTGCATGGGGTGTGTTTGGAACATTTTGTCACCAGCCGACTCCAAAAGTCAGCGATTCCCCATCTCAGCCCAGAAAGCATGTAGAACCACTTTTGTGTTGTCTTTCAGCTGGCTACCGGGGCAGTGGAAGAACTACCTACAGAACTCCTTTCTGGCACCTTCCCCGGGGGAGTTGTGCATGGGCTGTCTTTGGAACATTTTGTCACCAGCCGACTCCAAAAGTCAGCGATTGCCCATCTCAGCCCAGAAAGCAGGTAGAACCACTTTTGTGGTGTCTTTCTTCTGGCTACCAGGGCAGTGGAAGAACAACCAACGGAACTCCTTTCTGGCACCTTCCGCGGTGGAGTTGTGCATGGGGTGTGTTTGGAACATTTTGTCACCAGCCGACTCCAAAAGTCAACGATTCCCCATCTCAGCCTAGAAAGCAGGTAGAACCACTTTTGTGGTGTCTTTCAGCTGGCTACCGGGGCAGTGGAAGAACTACCTACAGAACTCCTTTCTGGCACCTTCCCCGGTGGAGTTGTGCATGGGGTGTGTTTGGAACATTTTGTCACCAGCCGACTCCAAAAGTCAGCGATTCGCCATCTCAGCCCAGCAAGCAGGTAGAACCACTTTTGTGTTGTCTTTCAGCTGGCTACCGGGGCAGTGGAAGAACTACCTACAGAACTCCTTTCTGGCACCTTCACCGGTGGAGTTGTGCATGGGGTGTGTTTGGAACATTTTGTCACCAGCCGACTCCAAAAGTCAGCGATTGCCCATCTCAGCCCAGCAAGCAGGTAGAACCACTTTTGTGGTGTCTTTCATCTGGCTACCGGGGCAGTGGAAGAACTACCAAGAGAACTCCTTTCTGGCACCTTCCCCGGTGGAGTTGTGCATGGGCTGTCTTTGGAACATTTTGTCACCAGCCGACTCCAAAAGTCAGCGATTCCCCATCTCAGCCCAGCAAGCAGGTAGAACCACTTTTGTGGTGTCTTTCATCTGGCTACCGGGGCAGTGTAAAGAACAACCAACAGAACTCCTTTCTGGCACCTTCCCCGGTGGAGTTGTGCATGGGGTGTGTTTGGAACATTTTGTCACCAGCCGACTCCAAAAGTCAGCGATTGCCCATCTCAGCCCACAAAGCAGGTAGAACCACTTTTGTGGTGTCTTTCATCTGGCTACCGGGGCAGTGTAAGAACAACCAACAGAACTCCTTTCTGGCACCTTCCCCACTGGAGTTGTGCATGGGGTGTGTTTGGAACATTTTGTCACCAGCCGACTCCAAAAGTCAGCGATTGCCCATCTCAGCCCAGCAAGCAGGTAGAACCACTTTTTTGGTGTCTTTCATCTGGCTACCGGGGCAGTGTAAGAACTACCAACAGAACTCCTTTCTGGCACCTTCCCCGGTGGAGTTGTGCATGGGGTGTGTTTGGAACATTTTGTCACCAGCCGACTCCAAAAGTCAGCGATTGCCCATCTCAGCCCAGCAAGCAGGTAGAACCACTTTTGTGGTGTCTTTCAGCTGGCTACCGGGGCAGTGGAAGAACTACCAACAGAACTCCTTTCTGGACCCTTCCACGGTGGAGTTGTGCATGGGGTGTGTTTGGAACATTTTGTCACCAGCCGACTACAAAAGTCAGCGTTTGCCCATCTCAGCCCAGCAAACAGGTAGAACCAGTTTTGTGGTGTCTTTCATCTGGCTACCAGGGCAGTGTAAGAACAACCAAAAGAACTCCTTTCTGGCACCTTCCCCGGTGGAGTTGTGCATGGGGTGTGTTTGGAACATTTTGTCACCAGCTGACTCCAAAAGTCAGCGATTGCCCATCTCAGCCCAGCAAGCAGGTAGAACCACTTTTGTGGTGTCTTTCATCTGGCTACCGGGGCAGTGTAAGAACTACCAACGGAATTCCTTTCTGGCACCTTCCCCGCTGGAGTTGTGCATGGGCTGTCTTTGGAACATTTTGTCACCAGCCGAGTCCACAAGTCAGCGATTCCCCATCTCAGCCCAGAAAGCAGGTAGAACCACTTTTGTGGTGTCTTTCAGCTGGCTACCGGGGCAGTGTAAGAACAACCAACAGAACTCCTTTCTGGCACCTTCCCCGGTGGAGTTGTGCATGGGGTGTGTTTGGAACATTTTGTCACCAGCCGACTCCAAAAGTCAGCGATTCCCCATCTCAGCCCAGCAAGCAGGTAGAACCACTTTTGTGGTGTCTTTCTTCTGGCTACCGGGGCAGTGTAAGAACAAGCAACGGAATTCCTTTCTGGCACCTTCCCCGCTGGAGTTGTGCATGGGGTGTGTTTGGAACATTTTGTCACCAGCCGACTCCAAAAGTCAGCGATTGCCCATCTCAGCCCAGCAAGCAGGTAGAACCACTTTTGTGGTGTCTTTCAGCTGGCTACCGGGGCAGTGTAAGAACTACCAACAGAACTCCTTTCTGGCACCTTCCCCGGTGGAGTTGTGCATGGGGTGTGTTTGGAACATTTTGTCACCAGCCGACTCCAAAAGTCAGCGATTGCCCATCTCAGCCCAGAAAGCAGGTAGAACCACTTTTGTGGTGTCTTTCAGCTGGCTACCGGGGCAGTGGAAGAACTACCAACAGAACTCCTTTCTGGCACCTTCCCCGGTGGAGTTGTGCATGGGGTGTGTTTGGAACATTTTGTCACCAGCCGACTCCAAAAGTCAGCGATTCCCCATCTCAGCCCAGCAAGCAGGTAGAACCACTTTTGTGGTGTCTTTCAGCTTGCTGCCGGGGCAGTGGAAGAACGACCAACAGAACTCCTTTCTGGCACCTTCCCCGGTGGAGTTGTGCATGGGGTGTGTTTGGAACATTTTGTCACCAGCCGACTCCAAAAGTCAGCGATTGCCCATCTCAGCCCAGCAAGCAGGTAGAACCACTTTTGTGGTGTCTTTCAGCTGGCTACCGGGGCAGTGGAAGAACAAGCAACGGAATTCCTTTCTGGCACCTTCCCCGGTGGAGTTGTGCATGGGGTGTGTTTGGAACATTTTGTCACCAGCCGACTCCAAAAGTCAGCGATTGCCCATCTCAGCCCAGCAAGCAGGTAGAACCACTTTTGTGGTGTCTTTCATCTGGCTACCGGGGCAGTGTAAGAACTACCAACAGAACTCCTTTCTGGCACCTTCCCCGGTGGAGTTGTGCATGGGGTGTGTTTGGAACATTTTGTCACCAGCCGACTCCAAAAGTCAGCGATTGCCCATCTCAGCCCAGAAAGCAGGTAGAACCACTTTTGTGGTGTCTTTCAGCTGGCTACCGGGGCAGTGGAAGAACTACCAAGAGAACTCCTTTCTGGCACCTTCCCCGGTGGAGTTGTGCATGGGCTGTCTTTGGAACATTTTGTCACCAGCCGACTCCAAAAGTCAGCGATTGCCCATCTCAGCCCAGCAAGCAGGTAGAACCACTTTTGTGGTGTCTTTCAGCTGGCTACCGGGGCAGTGGAAGAACTACCTACAGAACTCCTTTCTGGCACCTTCCCCGGTGGAGTTGTGCATGGGGTGTGTTTGGAACATTTTGTCACCAGCCGACTCCAAAAGTCAGCGATTCCCCATCTCAGCCCAGAAAGCATGTAGAACCACTTTTGTGGTGTCTTTCAGCTGGCTACCGGGGCAGTGGAAGAACTATCAACAGAACTCCTTTCTGGCACCTTCCCCGGTGGAGTTGTGCATGGGGTGTGTTTGGAACATTTTGTCACCAGCCGACTACAAAAGTCAGCGTTTGCCCATCTCAGCCCAGCAAACAGGTAGAACCAGTTTTGTGGTGTCTTTCATCTGGCTACCAGGGCAGTGTAAGAACAACCAACAGAACTCCTTTCTGGCACCTTCCCCGGTGGAGTTGTGCATGGGGTGTGTTTGGAACATTTTGTCACCAGCCGACTCCAAAAGTCAGCGATTGCCCATCTCAGCCCAGCAAGCAGGTAGAACCACTTTTGTGGTGTCTTTCAGCTGGCTACCGGGGCAGTGTAAGAACTACCAACAGAACTCCTTTCTGGCACCTTCCCCGCTGGAGTTGTGCATGGGGTGTTTTTGGAACATTTTGTCACCAGCCGACTCCAAAAGTCAGCGATTGCCCATCTCAGCCCAGAAAGCAGGTAGAACCACTTTTGTGGTGTCTTTCAGCTGGCTACCGGGGCAGTGGAAGAACTACCAACAGAACTCCTTTCTGGACCCTTCCCCGGTGGAGTTGTGCATGGGGTGTGTTTGGAACATTTTGTCACCAGCCGACTCCAAAAGTCAGCGATTGCCCATCTCAGCCCAGAAAGCAGGTAGAACCACTTTTGTGGTGTCTTTCAGCTTGCTGCCGGGGCAGTGGAAGAACGACCAACAGAACTCCTTTCTGGCACCTTCCCCGGTGGAGTTGTGCATGGGGTGTGTTTGGAACATTTTGTCACCAGCCGACTCCAAAAGTCAGCGATTCCCCATCTCAGCCCAGCAAGCAGGTAGAACCACTTTTGTGGTGTCTTTCAGCTGGCTACCGGGGCAGTGGAAGAACTACCAACAGAACTCCTTTCTGGCACCTTCCCCGGTGGAGTTGTGCATGGGGTGTGTTTGGAACATTTTGTCACCAGCCGACTCCAAAAGTCAGCGATTGCCCATCTCAGCCCAGCAAGCAGGTAGAACCACTTTTGTGGTGTCTTTCAGCTTGCTACCGGGGCAGTGGAAGAACTACCAACAGAACTCCTTTCTGGCACCTTCCCCGGTGGAGTTGTGCATGGGGTGTGTTTGGAACATTTTGTCACCAGCCGACTCCAAAAGTCAGCGATTGCCCATCTCAGCCCAGCAAGCAGGTAGAACCACTTTTGTGGTGTCTTTCAGCTGGCTACCGGGGCAGTGGAAGAACAAGCAACGGAATTCCTTTCTGGCACCTTCCCCGGTGGAGTTGTGCATGGGGTGTGTTTGGAACATTTTGTCACCAGCCGACTCCAAAAGTCAGCGATTCCCCATCTCAGCCCAGCAAGCAGGTAGAACCACTTTTGTGGTGTCTTTCATCTGGCTACCGGGGCAGTGTAAGAACTACCAACAGAACTCCTTTCTGGCACCTTCCCCGGTGGAGTTGTGCATGGGGTGTGTTTGGAACATTTTGTCACCAGCCGACTCCAAAAGTCAGCGATTGCCCATCTCAGCCCACAAAGCAGGTAGAACCACTTTTGTGGTGTCTTTCAGCTGGCTACCGGGGCAGTGGAAGAACTACCAAGAGAACTCCTTTCTGGCACCTTCCCCGGTGGAGTTGTGCATGGGCTGTCTTTGGAACATTTTGTCACCAGCCGACTCCAAAAGTCAGCGATTGCCCATCTCAGCCCAGCAAGCAGGTAGAACCACTTTTGTGGTGTCTTTCAGCTGGCTACCGGGGCAGTGGAAGAACTACCTACAGAACTCCTTTCTGGCACCTTCCCCGGTGGAGTTGTGCATGGGGTGTGTTTGGAACATTTTGTCACCAGCCGACTCCAAAAGTCAGCGATTCCCCATCTCAGCCCAGAAAGCATGTAGAACCACTTTTGTGGTGTCTTTCAGCTGGCTACCGGGGCAGTGGAAGAACTATCAACAGAACTCCTTTCTGGCACCTTCCCCGGTGGAGTTGTGCATGGGGTGTGTTTGGAACATTTTGTCACCAGCCGACTACAAAAGTCAGCGTTTGCCCATCTCAGCCCAGCAAACAGGTAGAACCAGTTTTGTGGTGTCTTTCATCTGGCTACCAGGGCAGTGTAAGAACAACCAACAGAACTCCTTTCTGGCACCTTCCCCGGTGGAGTTGTGCATGGGGTGTGTTTGGAACATTTTGTCACCAGCCGACTCCAAAAGTCAGCGATTGCCCATCTCAGCCCAGCAAGCAGGTAGAACCACTTTTGTGGTGTCTTTCAGCTGGCTACCGGGGCAGTGGAAGAACTACCAACAGAACTCCTTTCTGGCACCTTCCCCGCTGGAGTTGTGCATGGGGTGTGTTTGGAACATTTTGTCACCAGCCGACTCCAAAAGTCAGCGATTGCCCATCTCAGCCCAGAAAGCAGGTAGAACCACTTTTGTGGTGTCTTTCAGCTGGCTACCGGGGCAGTGGAAGAACTACCAACAGAACTCCTTTCTGGACCCTTCCCCGGTGGAGTTGTGCATGGGGTGTGTTTGGAACATTGTGTCACCAGCCGACTCCAAAAGTCAGCGATTGCCCATCTCAGCCCAGAAAGCAGGTAGAACCACTTTTGTGGTGTCTTTCAGCTTGCTGCCGGGGCAGTGGAAGAACGACCAACAGAACTCCTTTCTGGCACCTTCCCCGGTGGAGTTGTGCATGGGGTGTGTTTGGAACATTTTGTCACCAGCCGACTCCAAAAGTCAGCGATTCCCCATCTCAGCCCAGAAAGCAGGTAGAACCACTTTTGTGGTGTCTTTCAGCTGGCTACCGGGGCAGTGGAAGAACTACCAACAGAACTCCTTTCTGGCACCTTCCCCGGTGGAGTTGTGCATGGGGTGTGTTTGGAACATTTTGTCACCAGCCGACTCCAAAAGTCAGCGATTGCCCATCTCAGCCCAGCAAGCAGGTAGAACCACTTTTGTGGTGTCTTTCAGCTTGCTACCGGGGCAGTGGAAGAACTACCAACAGAACTCCTTTCTGGCACCTTCCCCGGTGGAGTTGTGCATGGGGTGTGTTTGGAACATTTTGTCACCAGCCGACTCCAAAAGTCAGCGATTGCCCATCTCAGCCCAGCAAGCAGGTAGAACCACTTTTGTGGTGTCTTTCAGCTGGCTACCGGGGCAGTGGAAGAACAAGCAACGGAATTCCTTTCTGGCACCTTCCCCGGTGGAGTTGTGCATGGGGTGTCTTTGGAACATTTTGTCACCAGCCGACTCCAAAAGTCAGCGATTGCCCATCTCAGCCCAGCAAGCAGGTAGAACCACTTTTGTGGTGTCTTTCATCTGGCTACCGGGGCAGTGTAAGAACTACCAACAGAACTCCTTTCTGGCACCTTCCCCGGTGGAGTTGTGCATGGGGTGTGTTTGGAACATTTTGTCACCAGCCGACTCCAAAAGTCAGCGATTGCCCATCTCAGCCCAGAAAGCAGGTAGAACCACTTTTGTGGTGTCTTTCAGCTGGCTACCGGGGCAGTGGAAGAACTACCTACAGAACTCCTTTCTGGCACCTTCCCCGGGGGAGTTGTGCATGGGCTGTCTTTGGAACATTTTGTCACCAGCCGACTCCAAAAGTCAGCGATTGCCCATCTCAGCCCAGAAAGCAGGTAGAACCACTTTTGTGGTGTCTTTCAGCTGGCTACCGGGGCAGTGGAAGAACTACCTACAGAACTCCTTTCTGGCACCTTCCCCGGTGGAGTTGTGCATGGGGTGTGTTTGGAACATTTTGTCACCAGCCGACTCCAAAAGTCAGCGATTCCCCATCTCAGCCCAGAAAGCATGTAGAACCACTTTTGTGGTGTCTTTCAGCTGGCTACCGGGGCAGTGGAAGAACTATCAACAGAACTCCTTTCTGGCACCTTCCCCGGTGGAGTTGTGCATGGGGTGTGTTTGGAACATTTTGTCACCAGCCGACTCCAAAAGTCAGCGTTTGCCCATCTCAGCCCAGCAAACAGGTAGAACCAGTTTTGTGGTGTCTTTCATCTGGCTACCAGGGCAGTGTAAGAACAACCAACAGAACTCCTTTCTGGCACCTTCCCCGGTGGAGTTGTGCATGGGGTGTGTTTGGAACATTTTGTCACCAGCCGACTCCAAAAGTCAGCGATTGCCCATCTCAGCCCAGCAAGCAGGTAGAACCACTTTTGTGGTGTCTTTCATCTGGCTACCGGGGCAGTGTAAGAACTACCAACGGAATTCCTTTCTGGCACCTTCCCCGCTGGAGTTGTGCATGGTCTGTCTTTGGAACATTTTGTCACCAGCCGAGTCCACAAGTCAGCGATTCCCCATCTCAGCCCAGAAAGCAGGTAGAACCACTTTTGTGGTGTCTTTCAGCTGGCTACCGGGGCAGTGTAAGAACTACCAACAGAACTCCTTTCTGGCACCTTCCCCGGTGGAGTTGTGCATGGGGTGTGTTTGGAACATTTTGTCACCAGCCGACTCCAAAAGTCAGCGATTGCCCATCTCAGCCCAGAAAGCAGGTAGAACCACTTTTGTGGTGTCTTTCAGCTGGCTACCGGGGCAGTGTAAGAACTACCAACAGAACTCCTTTCTGGCACCTTCCCCGCTGGAGTTGTGCATGGGGTGTGTTTGGAACATTTTTTCACCAGCCGACTCCAAAAGTCAGCGATTGCCCATCTCAGCCCAGAAAGCAGGTAGAACCACTTTTGTGGTGTCTTTCAGCTGGCTACCGGGGCAGTGGAAGAACTACCAACAGAACTCCTTTCTGGCACCTTCCCCGGTGGAGTTGTGCATGGGGTGTGTTTGGAACATTTTGTCACCAGCCGACTCCAAAAGTCAGCGATTGCCCATCTCAGCCCAGCAAGCAGGTAGAACCACTTTTGTGGTGTCTTTCATCTGGCTACCGGGGCAGTGGAAGAACGACCAACAGAACTCCTTTCTGGCACCTTCCCCGGTGGAGTTGTGCATGGGGTGTGTTTGGAACATTTTGTCACCAGCCGACTCCAAAAGTCAGCGATTGCCCATCTCAGCCCAGCAAGCAGGTAGAACCACTTTTGTGGTGTCTTTCAGCTGGCTACCGGGGCAGTGGAAGAACAAGCAACGGAATTCCTTTCTGGCACCTTCCCCGGTGGAGTTGTGCATGGGGTGTGTTTGGAACATTTTGTCACCAGCCGACTCCAAAAGTCAACGATTGCCCATCTCAGCCCAGAAAGCAGGTAGAACCACTTTTGTGGTGTCTTTCAGCTGGCTACTGGGGCAGTGGAAGAACTACCTACAGAACTCCTTTCTGGCACCTTCCCCGCTGGAGTTGTGCATGGGGTGTGTTTGGAACATTTTGTCACCAGCCGACTCCAAAAGTCAGCGATTCCCCATCTCAGCCCAGAAAGCATGTAGAACCACTTTTGTGTTGTCTTTCAGCTGGCTACCGGGGCAGTGGAAGAACTACCTACAGAACTCCTTTCTGGCACCTTCCCCGGGGGAGTTGTGCATGGGCTGTCTTTGGAACATTTTGTCACCAGCCGACTCCAAAAGTCAGCGATTGCCCATCTCAGCCCAGAAAGCAGGTAGAACCACTTTTGTGGTGTCTTTCTTCTGGCTACCAGGGCAGTGGAAGAACAACCAACGGAACTCCTTTCTGGCACCTTCCGCGGTGGAGTTGTGCATGGGGTGTGTTTGGAACATTTTGTCACCAGCCGACTCCAAAAGTCAACGATTGCCCATCTCAGCCCAGCAAGCAGGTAGAACCACTTTTGTGGTGTCTTTCAGCTGGCTACCGGGGCAGTGGAAGAACTACCTACAGAACTCCTTTCTGGCACCTTCCCCGGTGGAGTTGTGCATGGGGTGTGTTTGGAACATTTTGTCACCAGCCGACTCCAAAAGTCAGCGATTCGCCATCTCAGCCCAGAAAGCATGTAGAACCACTTTTGTGTTGTCTTTCAGCTGGCTACCGGGGCAGTGGAAGAACTACCTACAGAACTCCTTTCTGGCACCTTCACCGGTGGAGTTGTGCATGGGGTGTGTTTGGAACATTTTGTCACCAGCCGACTCCAAAAGTCAGCGATTGCCCATCTCAGCCCAGCAAGCAGGTAGAACCACTTTTGTGGTGTCTTTCATCTGGCTACCGGGGCAGTGGAAGAACTACCAAGAGAACTCCTTTCTGGCACCTTCCCCGGTGGAGTTGTGCATGGGCTGTCTTTGGAACATTTTGTCACCAGCCGACTCCAAAAGTCAGCGATTCCCCATCTCAGCCCAGCAAGCAGGTAGAACCACTTTTGTGGTGTCTTTCATCTGGCTACCGGGGCAGTGTAAAGAACAACCAACAGAACTCCTTTCTGGCACCTTCCCCGGTGGAGTTGTGCATGGGGTGTGTTTGGAACATTTTGTCACCAGCCGACTCCAAAAGTCAGCGATTGCCCATCTCAGCCCACAAAGCAGGTAGAACCACTTTTGTGGTGTCTTTCAGCTGGCTACCGGGGCAGTGTAAGAACAACCAACAGAACTCCTTTCTGGCACCTTCCCCACTGGAGTTGTGCATGGGGTGTGTTTGGAACATTTTGTCACCAGCCGACTCCAAAAGTCAGCGATTCCCCATCTCAGCCCAGCAAGCAGGTAGAACCACTTTTGTGGTGTCTTTCATCTGGCTACCGGGGCAGTGTAAGAACTACCAACAGAACTCCTTTCTGGCACCTTCCCCGGTGGAGTTGTGCATGGGGTGTGTTTGGAACATTTTGTCACCAGCCGACTCCAAAAGTCAGCGATTGCCCATCTCAGCCCAGCAAGCAGGTAGAACCACTTTTGTGGTGTCTTTCAGCTGGCTACCGGGGCAGTGGAAGAACTACCAACAGAACTCCTTTCTGGACCCTTCCCCGGTGGAGTTGTGCATGGGGTGTGTTTGGAACATTTTGTCACCAGCCGACTCCAAAAGTCAGCGATTGCCCATCTCAGCCCAGCAAGCAGGTAGAACCACTTTTGTGGTGTCTTTCATCTGGCTACCGGGGCAGTGTAAGAACTACCAACAGAACTCCTTTCTGGCACCTTCCCCGGTGGAGTTGTGCATGGGGTGTGTTTGGAACATTTTGTCACCAGCCGACTCCAAAAGTCAGCGATTGCCCATCTCAGCCCAGAAAGCAGGTAGAACCACTTTTGTGGTGTCTTTCAGCTGGCTACCGGGGCAGTGGAAGAACTACCAAGAGAACTCCTTTCTGGCACCTTCCCCGCTGGAGTTGTGCATGGGCTGTCTTTGGAACATTTTGTCACCAGCCGACTCCAAAAGTCAGCGATTGCCCATCTCAGCCCAGCAAGCAGGTAGAACCACTTTTGTGGTGTCTTTCAGCTGGCTACCGGGGCAGTGGAAGAACTACCTACAGAACTCCTTTCTGGCACCTTCCCCGGTGGAGTTGTGCATGGGGTGTGTTTGGAACATTTTGTCACCAGCCGACTCCAAAAGTCAGCGATTCCCCATCTCAGCCCAGAAAGCATGTAGAACCACTTTTGTGGTGTCTTTCAGCTGGCTACCGGGGCAGTGGAAGAACTATCAACAGAACTCCTTTCTGGCACCTTCCCCGGTGGAGTTGTGCATGGGGTGTGTTTGGAACATTTTGTCACCAGCCGACTACAAAAGTCAGCGTTTGCCCATCTCAGCCCAGCAAACAGGTAGAACCAGTTTTGTGGTGTCTTTCATCTGGCTACCAGGGCAGTGTAAGAACAACCAAAAGAACTCCTTTCTGGCACCTTCCCCGGTGGAGTTGTGCATGGGGTGTGTTTGGAACATTTTGTCACCAGCCGACTCCAAAAGTCAGCGATTGCCCATCTCAGCCCAGCAAGCAGGTAGAACCACTTTTGTGGTGTCTTTCATCTGGCTACCGGGGCAGTGTAAGAAGTACCAACGGAATTCCTTTCTGGCACCTTCCCCGCTGGAGTTGTGCATGGGCTGTCTTTGGAACATTTTGTCACCAGCCGAGTCCACAAGTCAGCGATTCCCCATCTCAGCCCAGAAAGCAGGTAGAACCACTTTTGTGGTGTCTTTCAGCTGGCTACCGGGGCAGTGTAAGAACAACCAACAGAACTCCTTTCTGGCACCTTCCCCGGTGGAGTTGTGCATGGGGTGTGTTTGGAACATTTTGTCACCAGCAGACTCCAAAAGTCAGCGATTCCCCATCTCAGCCCAGAAAGCAGGTAGAACCACTTTTGTGGTGTCTTTCAGCTGGCTACCGGGGCAGTGGAAGAACTACCAACAGAACTCCTTTCTGGCACCTTCCCCGGTGGAGTTGTGCATGGGGTGTGTTTGGAACATTTTGTCACCAGCCGACTCCAAAAGTCAGCGATTCCCCATCTCAGACCAGAAAGCAGGTAGAACCACTTTTGTGGTGTCTTTCAGCTTGCTGCCGGGGCAGTGGAAGAACGACCAACAGAACTCCTTTCTGGCACCTTCCCCGGTGGAGTTGTGCATGGGCTGTCTTTGGAACATTTTGTCACCAGCCGACTCCAAAAGTCAGCGATTGCCCATCTCAGCCCAGCAAGCAGGTAGAACCACTTTTGTGGTGTCTTTCAGCTGGCTACCGGGGCAGTGGAAGAACAACCAACAGAACTCCTTTCTGGCACCTTCCCCGGTGGAGTTGTGCATGGGGTGTGTTTGGAACATTTTGTCACCAGCCGACTCCAAAAGTCAGCGATTCCCCATCTCAGCCCAGCAAGCAGGTAGAACCACTTTTGTGGTGTCTTTCAGCTTGCTACCGGGGCAGTGGAAGAACAACCAACAGAACTCCTTTCTGGCACCTTCCCCGCTGGAGTTGTGCATGGGGTGTGTTTGGAACATTTTGTCACCAGCCGACTCCAAAAGTCAGCGATTGCCCATCTCAGCCCAGAAAGCAGGTAGAACCACTTTTGTGGTGTCTTTCAGCTGGCTACCGGGGCAGTGGAAGAACTACCAAGAGAACTCCTTTCTGGCACCTTCCCCGGTGGAGTTGTGCATGGGCTGTCTTTGGAACATTTTGTCACCAGCCGACTCCAAAAGTCAGCGATTCCCCATCTCAGCCCAGCAAGCAGGTAGAACCACTTTTGTGGTGTCTTTCATCTGGCTACCGGGGCAGTGTAAGAACAACCAAAAGAACTCCTTTCTGGCACCTTCCCCGGTGGAGTTGTGCATGGGGTGTGTTTGGAACATTTTGTCACCAGCCGACTCCAAAAGTCAGCGATTGCCCATCTCAGCCCAGAAAGCAGGTAGAACCACTTTTGTGGTGTCTTTCATCTGGCTACCGGGGCAGTGTAAGAACTACCAACAGAACTCCTTTCTGACACCTTCCCCGGTGGAGTTGTGCATGGGGTGTGTTTGGAACATTTTGTCACCAACCGACTCCAAAAGTCAGCGATTGCCCATCTCAGCCCAGAAAGCAGGTAGAACCACTTTTGTGGTGTCTTTCATCTGGCTACCGGGGCAGTGGAAGAACTACCAACAGAACTCCTTTCTGGCACCTTCCCCGCTGGAGTTGTGCATGGGGTGTGTTTGGAACATTTTGTCACCAGCCGACTCCAAAAGTCAGCGATTGCCCATCTCAGCCCAGCAAGCAGGTAGAACCACTTTTGTGGTGTCTTTCATCTGGCTACCGGGGCAGTGTAAGAACTACCAACGGAATTCCTTTCTGGCACCTTCCCCGCTGGAGTTGTGCATGGGCTGTCTTTGGAACATTTTGTCACCAGCCGACTCCAAAAGTCAGCGATTGCCCATCTCAGCCCAGAAAGCAGGTAGAACCACTTTTGTGGTGTCTTTCAGCTGGCTACCGGGGCAGTGTAAGAACTACCAACAGAACTCCTTTCTGGCACCTTCCCCGGTGGAGTTGTGCATGGGGTGTGTTTGGAACATTTTGTCACCAGCCGACTCCAAAAGTCAGCGATTGCCCATCTCAGCCCAGAAAGCAGGTAGAACCACTTTTGTGGTGTCTTTCAGCTTGCTGCCGGGGCAGTGGAAGAACGACCAACAGAACTCCTTTCTGGCACCTTCCCCGGTGGAGTTGTGCATGGGGTGTGTTTGGAACATTTTGTCACCAGCCGACTCCAAAAGTCAGCGATTGCCCATCTCAGCCCAGAAAGCAGGTAGAACCACTTTTGTGGTGTCTTTCAGCTGGCTACCGGGGCAGTGGAAGAACAAGCAACGGAATTCCTTTCTGGCACCTTCCCCGCTGGAGTTGTGCATGGGGTGTGTTTGGAACATTTTGTCACCAGCCGACTCCAAAAGTCAGCGATTGCCCATCTCAGCCCAGAAAGCAGGTAGAACCACTTTTGTGGTGTCTTTCAGCTGGCTACTGGGGCAGTGGAAGAACTACCTACAGAACTCCTTTCTGGCACCTTCCCCGGGGGAGTTGTGCATGGGGTGTGTTTGGAACATTTTGTCACCAGCCGACTCCAAAAGTCAGCGATTCCCCATCTCAGCCCAGAAAGCATGTAGAACCACTTTTGTGTTGTCTTTCAGCTGGCTACCGGGGCAGTGGAAGAACTACCTACAGAACTCCTTTCTGGCACCTTCCCCGGGGGAGTTGTGCATGGGCTGTCTTTGGAACATTTTGTCACCAGCCGACTCCAAAAGTCAGCGATTGCCCATCTCAGCCCAGCAAGCAGGTAGAACCACTTTTGTGGTGTCTTTCATCTGGCTACCGGGGCAGTGTAAAGAACAACCAACAGAACTCCTTTCTGGCACCTTCCCCGGTGGAGTTGTGCATGGGGTGTGTTTGGAACATTTTGTCACCAGCCGACTCCAAAAGTCAGCGATTGCCCATCTCAGCCCACAAAGCAGGTAGAACCACTTTTGTGGTGTCTTTCATCTGGCTACCGGGGCAGTGGAAGAACAAGCAACGGAATTCCTTTCTGGCACCTTCCCCGCTGGAGTTGTGCATGGGGTGTGTTTGGAACATTTTGTCACCAGCCGACTCCAAAAGTCAGCGATTGCCCATCTCAGCCCAGCAAGCAGGTAGAACCACTTTTGTGGTGTCTTTCATCTGGCTACCGGGGCAGTGTAAGAACAAGCAACGGAATTCCTTTCTGGCACCTTCCCCGGTGGAGTTGTGCATGGGGTGTGTTTGGAACATTTTGTCACCAGCCGACTCCAAAAGTCAGCGATTGCCCATCTCAGCCCAGCAAGCAGGTAGAACCACTTTTGTGGTGTCTTTCAGCTGGCTACCGGGGCAGTGGAAGAACTACCAACAGAACTCCTTTCTGGACCCTTCCCCGGTGGAGTTGTGCATGGGGTGTGTTTGGAACATTTTGTCACCAGCCGACTCCAAAAGTCAGCGATTGCCCATCTCAGCCCAGCAAGCAGGTAGAACCACTTTTGTGGTGTCTTTCATCTGGCTACCGGGGCAGTGTAAGAACTACCAACAGAACTCCTTTCTGGCACCTTCCCCGGTGGAGTTGTGCATGGGGTGTGTTTGGAACATTTTGTCACCAGCCGACTCCAAAAGTCAGCGATTGCCCATCTCAGCCCAGAAAGCAGGTAGAACCACTTTTGTGGTGTCTTTCAGCTGGCTACCGGGGCAGTGGAAGAACTACCAAGAGAACTCCTTTCTGGCACCTTCCCCGCTGGAGTTGTGCATGGGCTGTCTTTGGAACATTTTGTCACCAGCCGACTCCAAAAGTCAGCGATTGCCCATCTCAGCCCAGCAAGCAGGTAGAACCACTTTTGTGGTGTCTTTCAGCTGGCTACCGGGGCAGTGGAAGAACTACCTACAGAACTCCTTTCTGGCACCTTCCCCGGTGGAGTTGTGCATGGGGTGTGTTTGGAACATTTTGTCACCAGCCGACTCCAAAAGTCAGCGATTCCCCATCTCAGCCCAGAAAGCATGTAGAACCACTTTTGTGGTGTCTTTCAGCTGGCTACCGGGGCAGTGGAAGAACTATCAACAGAACTCCTTTCTGGCACCTTCCCCGCTGGAGTTGTGCATGGGGTGTGTTTGGAACATTTTGTCACCAGCCGACTACAAAAGTCAGCGTTTGCCCATCTCAGCCCAGCAAACAGGTAGAACCAGTTTTGTGGTGTCTTTCATCTGGCTACCAGGGCAGTGTAAGAACAACCAAAAGAACTCCTTTCTGGCACCTTCCCCGGTGGAGTTGTGCATGGGGTGTGTTTGGAACATTTTGTCACCAGCCGACTCCAAAAGTCAGCGATTGCCCATCTCAGCCCAGCAAGCAGGTAGAACCACTTTTGTGGTGTCTTTCATCTGGCTACCGGGGCAGTGTAAGAAGTACCAACGGAATTCCTTTCTGGCACCTTCCCCGCTGGAGTTGTGCATGGGCTGTCTTTGGAACATTTTGTCACCAGCCGAGTCCACAAGTCAGCGATTCCCCATCTCAGCCCAGAAAGCAGGTAGAACCACTTTTGTGGTGTCTTTCAGCTGGCTACCGGGGCAGTGTAAGAACAACCAACAGAACTCCTTTCTGGCACCTTCCCCGGTGGAGTTGTGCATGGGGTGTGTTTGGAACATTTTGTCACCAGCAGACTCCAAAAGTCAGCGATTCCCCATCTCAGCCCAGAAAGCAGGTAGAACCACTTTTGTGTTGTCTTTCAGCTGGCTACCGGGGCAGTGGAAGAACTACCAACAGAACTCCTTTCTGGCACCTTCCCCGGTGGAGTTGTGCATGGGGTGTGTTTGGAACATTTTGTCACCAGCCGACTCCAAAAGTCAGCGATTCCCCATCTCAGACCAGAAAGCAGGTAGAACCACTTTTGTGGTGTCTTTCAGCTTGCTGCCGGGGCAGTGGAAGAACGACCAACAGAACTCCTTTCTGGCACCTTCCCCGGTGGAGTTGTGCATGGGCTGTCTTTGGAACATTTTGTCACCAGCCGACTCCAAAAGTCAGCGATTGCCCATCTCAGCCCAGCAAGCAGGTAGAACCACTTTTGTGGTGTCTTTCAGCTGGCTACCGGGGCAGTGGAAGAACAACCAACAGAACTCCTTTCTGGCACCTTCCCCGGTGGAGTTGTGCATGGGGTGTGTTTGGAACATTTTGTCACCAGCCGACTCCAAAAGTCAGCGATTCCCCATCTCAGCCCAGCAAGCAGGTAGAACCACTTTTGTGGTGTCTTTCAGCTTGCTACCGGGGCAGTGGAAGAACAACCAACAGAACTCCTTTCTGGCACCTTCCCCGCTGGAGTTGTGCATGGGGTGTGTTTGGAACATTTTGTCACCAGCCGACTCCAAAAGTCAGCGATTGCCCATCTCAGCCCAGAAAGCAGGTAGAACCACTTTTGTGGTGTCTTTCAGCTGGCTACCGGGGCAGTGGAAGAACTACCAAGAGAACTCCTTTCTGGCACCTTCCCCGGTGGAGTTGTGCATGGGCTGTCTTTGGAACATTTTGTCACCAGCCGACTCCAAAAGTCAGCGATTCCCCATCTCAGCCCAGCAAGCAGGTAGAACCACTTTTGTGGTGTCTTTCATCTGGCTACCGGGGCAGTGTAAGAACAACCAAAAGAACTCCTTTCTGGCACCTTCCCCGGTGGAGTTGTGCATGGGGTGTGTTTGGAACATTTTGTCACCAGCCGACTCCAAAAGTCAGCGATTGCCCATCTCAGCCCAGAAAGCAGGTAGAACCACTTTTGTGGTGTCTTTCATCTGGCTACCGGGGCAGTGTAAGAACTACCAACAGAACTCCTTTCTGACACCTTCCCCGGTGGAGTTGTGCATGGGGTGTGTTTGGAACATTTTGTCACCAACCGACTCCAAAAGTCAGCGATTGCCCATCTCAGCCCAGAAAGCAGGTAGAACCACTTTTGTGGTGTCTTTCATCTGGCTACCGGGGCAGTGGAAGAACTACCAACAGAACTCCTTTCTGGCACCTTCCCCGCTGGAGTTGTGCATGGGGTGTGTTTGGAACATTTTGTCACCAGCCGACTCCAAAAGTCAGCGATTGCCCATCTCAGCCCAGCAAGCAGGTAGAACCACTTTTGTGGTGTCTTTCATCTGGCTACCGGGGCAGTGTAAGAACTACCAACGGAATTCCTTTCTGGCACCTTCCCCGCTGGAGTTGTGCATGGGCTGTCTTTGGAACATTTTGTCACCAGCCGACTCCAAAAGTCAGCGATTGCCCATCTCAGCCCAGAAAGCAGGTAGAACCACTTTTGTGGTGTCTTTCAGCTGGCTACCGGGGCAGTGTAAGAACTACCAACAGAACTCCTTTCTGGCACCTTCCCCGGTGGAGTTGTGCATGGGGTGTGTTTGGAACATTTTGTCACCAGCCGACTCCAAAAGTCAGCGATTGCCCATCTCAGCCCAGAAAGCAGGTAGAACCACTTTTGTGGTGTCTTTCAGCTTGCTGCCGGGGCAGTGGAAGAACGACCAACAGAACTCCTTTCTGGCACCTTCCCCGGTGGAGTTGTGCATGGGGTGTGTTTGGAACATTTTGTCACCAGCCGACTCCAAAAGTCAGCGATTGCCCATCTCAGCCCAGAAAGCAGGTAGAACCACTTTTGTGGTGTCTTTCAGCTGGCTACCGGGGCAGTGGAAGAACAAGCAACGGAATTCCTTTCTGGCACCTTCCCCGCTGGAGTTGTGCATGGGGTGTGTTTGGAACATTTTGTCACCAGCCGACTCCAAAAGTCAGCGATTGCCCATCTCAGCCCAGAAAGCAGGTAGAACCACTTTTGTGGTGTCTTTCAGCTGGCTACTGGGGCAGTGGAAGAACTACCTACAGAACTCCTTTCTGGCACCTTCCCCGGGGGAGTTGTGCATGGGGTGTGTTTGGAACATTTTGTCACCAGCCGACTCCAAAAGTCAGCGATTCCCCATCTCAGCCCAGAAAGCATGTAGAACCACTTTTGTGTTGTCTTTCAGCTGGCTACCGGGGCAGTGGAAGAACTACCTACAGAACTCCTTTCTGGCACCTTCCCCGGGGGAGTTGTGCATGGGCTGTCTTTGGAACATTTTGTCACCAGCCGACTCCAAAAGTCAGCGATTGCCCATCTCAGCCCAGCAAGCAGGTAGAACCACTTTTGTGGTGTCTTTCATCTGGCTACCGGGGCAGTGTAAAGAACAACCAACAGAACTCCTTTCTGGCACCTTCCCCGGTGGAGTTGTGCATGGGGTGTGTTTGGAACATTTTGTCACCAGCCGACTCCAAAAGTCAGCGATTGCCCATCTCAGCCCACAAAGCAGGTAGAACCACTTTTGTGGTGTCTTTCATCTGGCTACCGGGGCAGTGGAAGAACAAGCAACGGAATTCCTTTCTGGCACCTTCCCCGCTGGAGTTGTGCATGGGGTGTGTTTGGAACATTTTGTCACCAGCCGACTCCAAAAGTCAGCGATTGCCCATCTCAGCCCAGCAAGCAGGTAGAACCACTTTTGTGGTGTCTTTCATCTGGCTACCGGGGCAGTGTAAGAACAAGCAACGGAATTCCTTTCTGGCACCTTCCCCGGTGGAGTTGTGCATGGGGTGTGTTTGGAACATTTTGTCACCAGCCGACTCCAAAAGTCAGCGATTGCCCATCTCAGCCCAGCAAGCAGGTAGAACCACTTTTGTGGTGTCTTTCATCTGGCTACCGGGGCAGTGGAAGAACTACCAACAGAACTCCTTTCTGGACCCTTCCCCGGTGGAGTTGTGCATGGGGTGTGTTTGGAACATTTTGTCACCAGCCGACTCCAAAAGTCAGCGATTGCCCATCTCAGCCCAGCAAGCAGGTAGAACCACTTTTGTGGTGTCTTTCATCTGGCTACCGGGGCAGTGTAAGAACTACCAACAGAACTCCTTTCTGGCACCTTCCCCGGTGGAGTTGTGCATGGGGTGTGTTTGGAACATTTTGTCACCAGCCGACTCCAAAAGTCAGCGATTGCCCATCTCAGCCCAGCAAGCAGGTAGAACCACTTTTGTGGTGTCTTTCAGCTGGCTACCGGGGCAGTGGAAGAACTACCAAGACAACTCCTTTCTGGCACCTTCCCCGGTGGAGTTGTGCATGGGGTGTGTTTGGAACATTTTGTCACCAGCCGACTCCAAAAGTCAGCGATTGCCCATCTCAGCCCAGCAAGCAGGTAGAACCACTTTTGTGGTGTCTTTCAGCTGGCTACCGGGGCAGTGGAAGAACTACCTACAGAACTCCTTTCTGGCACCTTCCCCGCAGGAGTTGTGCATGGGGTGTGTTTGGAACATTTTGTCACCAGCCGACTCCAAAAGTCAGCGATTGCCCATCTCAGCCCAGCAAGCAGGTAGAACCACTTTTGTGGTGTCTTTCAGCTGGCTACCGGGGCAGTGGAAGAACTATCAACAGAACTCCTTTCTGGCACCTTCCCCGGTGGAGTTGTGCATGGGGTGTGTTTGGAACATTTTGTCACCAGCCGACTACAAAAGTCAGCGTTTGCCCATCTCAGCCCAGCAAGCAGGTAGAACCAGTTTTGTGGTGTCTTTCATCTGGCTACCAGGGCAGTGTAAGAACAACCAAAAGAACTCCTTTCTGGCACCTTCCCCGGTGGAGTTGTGCATGGGGTGTGTTTGGAACATTTTGTCACCAGCCGACTCCAAAAGTCAGCGATTGCCCATCTCAGCCCAGCAAGCAGGTAGAACCACTTTTGTGGTGTCTTTCATCTGGCTACCGGGGCAGTGTAAGAACAAGCAACGGAATTCCTTTCTGGCACCTTCCCCGGTGGAGTTGTGCATGGGCTGTCTTTGGAACATTTTGTCACCAGCCGAGTCCACAAGTCAGCGATTCCCCATCTCAGCCCAGAAAGCAGGTAGAACCACTTTTGTGGTGTCTTTCAGCTGGCTACCGGGGCAGTGGAAGAACTACCAACAGAACTCCTTTCTGGCACCTTCCCCGGTGGAGTTGTGCATGGGGTGTGTTTGGAACATTTTGTCACCAGCCGACTCCAAAAGTCAGCGATTCCCCATCTCAGACCAGAAAGCAGGTAGAACCACTTTTGTGGTGTCTTTCAGCTTGCTGCCGGGGCAGTGGAAGAACGACCAACAGAACTCCTTTCTGGCACCTTCCCCGGTGGAGTTGTGCATGGGCTGTCTTTGGAACATTTTGTCACCAGCCGACTCCAAAAGTCAGCGATTGCCCATCTCAGCCCAGCAAGCAGGTAGAACCACTTTTGTGGTGTCTTTCAGCTGGCTACCGGGGCAGTGGAAGAACTACCAACAGAACTCCTTTCTGGACCCTTCCCCGGTGGAGTTGTGCATGGGGTGTGTTTGGAACATTTTGTCACCAGCCGACTCCAAAAGTCAGCGATTGCCCATCTCAGCCCAGCAAGCAGGTAGAACCACTTTTGTGGTGTCTTTCATCTGGCTACCGGGGCAGTGTAAGAACTACCAACAGAACTCCTTTCTGGCACCTTCCCCGGTGGAGTTGTGCATGGGGTGTGTTTGGAACATTTTGTCACCAGCCGACTCCAAAAGTCAGCGATTGCCCATCTCAGCCCAGCAAGCAGGTAGAACCACTTTTGTGGTGTCTTTCAGCTGGCTACCGGGGCAGTGGAAGAACTACCAAGACAACTCCTTTCTGGCACCTTCCCCGGTGGAGTTGTGCATGGGGTGTGTTTGGAACATTTTGTCACCAGCCGACTCCAAAAGTCAGCGATTGCCCATCTCAGCCCAGCAAGCAGGTAGAACCACTTTTGTGGTGTCTTTCAGCTGGCTACCGGGGCAGTGGAAGAACTACCTACAGAACTCCTTTCTGGCACCTTCCCCGCAGGAGTTGTGCATGGGGTGTGTTTGGAACATTTTGTCACCAGCCGACTCCAAAAGTCAGCGATTGCCCATCTCAGCCCAGCAAGCAGGTAGAACCACTTTTGTGGTGTCTTTCAGCTGGCTACCGGGGCAGTGGAAGAACTATCAACAGAACTCCTTTCTGGCACCTTCCCCGGTGGAGTTGTGCATGGGGTGTGTTTGGAACATTTTGTCACCAGCCGACTACAAAAGTCAGCGTTTGCCCATCTCAGCCCAGCAAGCAGGTAGAACCAGTTTTGTGGTGTCTTTCATCTGGCTACCAGGGCAGTGTAAGAACAACCAAAAGAACTCCTTTCTGGCACCTTCCCCGGTGGAGTTGTGCATGGGCTGTCTTTGGAACATTTTGTCACCAGCCGACTCCAAAAGTCAGCGATTGCCCATCTCAGCCCAGCAAGCAGGTAGAACCACTTTTGTGGTGTCTTTCATCTGGCTACCGGGGCAGTGTAAGAACAAGCAACGGAATTCCTTTCTGGCACCTTCCCCGGTGGAGTTGTGCATGGGCTGTCTTTGGAACATTTTGTCACCAGCCGAGTCCACAAGTCAGCGATTCCCCATCTCAGCCCAGAAAGCAGGTAGAACCACTTTTGTGGTGTCTTTCATCTGGCTACCGGGGCAGTGGAAGAACTACCAACAGAACTCCTTTCTGGCACCTTCCCCGGTGGAGTTGTGCATGGGGTGTGTTTGGAACATTTTGTCACCAGCCGACTCCAAAAGTCAGCGATTCCCCATCTCAGACCAGAAAGCAGGTAGAACCACTTTTGTGGTGTCTTTCAGCTTGCTGCCGGGGCAGTGGAAGAACGACCAACAGAACTCCTTTCTGGCACCTTCCCCGGTGGAGTTGTGCATGGGCTGTCTTTGGAACATTTTGTCACCAGCCGACTCCAAAAGTCAGCGATTGCCCATCTCAGCCCAGCAAGCAGGTAGAACCACTTTTGTGGTGTCTTTCAGCTGGCTACCGGGGCAGTGGAAGAACAACCAACAGAACTCCTTTCTGGCACCTTCCCCGGTGGAGTTGTGCATGGGGTGTGTTTGGAACATTTTGTCACCAGCCGACTCCAAAAGTCAGCGATTCCCCATCTCAGCCCAGCAAGCAGGTAGAACCACTTTTGTGGTGTCTTTCAGCTTGCTACCGGGGCAGTGGAAGAACAACCAACAGAACTCCTTTCTGGCACCTTCCCCGCTGGAGTTGTGCATGGGGTGTGTTTGGAACATTTTGTCACCAGCCGACTCCAAAAGTCAGCGATTGCCCATCTCAGCCCAGAAAGCAGGTAGAACCACTTTTGTGGTGTCTTTCAGCTGGCTACCGGGGCAGTGGAAGAACAAGCAACGGAATTCCTTTCTGGCACCTTCCCCGGTGGAGTTGTGCATGGGGTGTGTTTGGAACATTTTGTCACCAGCCGACTCCAAAAGTCAGCGATTGCCCATCTCAGCCCAGCAAGCAGGTAGAACCACTTTTGTGGTGTCTTTCATCTGGCTACCGGGGCAGTGTAAGAACTACCAACAGAACTCCTTTCTGGCACCTTCCCCGGTGGAGTTGTGCATGGGGTGTGTTTGGAACATTTTGTCACCAGCCGACTCCAAAAGTCAGCGATTGCCCATCTCAGCCCAGAAAGCAGGTAGAACCACTTTTGTGGTGTCTTTCAGCTGGCTACCGGGGCAGTGGAAGAACTACCAAGAGAACTCCTTTCTGGCACCTTCCCCGGTGGAGTTGTGCATGGGGTGTGTTTGGAACATTTTGTCACCAGCCGACTCCAAAAGTCAGCGATTGCCCATCTCAGCCCAGCAAGCAGGTAGAACCACTTTTGTGGTGTCTTTCATCTGGCTACCGGGGCAGTGTAAGAACAACCAAAAGAACTCCTTTCTGGCACCTTCCCCGGTGGAGTTGTGCATGGGGTGTGTTTGGAACATTTTGTCACCAGCCGACTCCAAAAGTCAGCGATTGCCCATCTCAGCCCAGAAAGCAGGTAGAACCACTTTTGTGGTGTCTTTCATCTGGCTACCGGGGCAGTGTAAGAACTACCAACAGAACTCCTTTCTGACACCTTCCCCGGTGGAGTTGTGCATGGGGTGTGTTTGGAACATTTTGTCACCAACCGACTCCAAAAGTCAGCGATTGCCCATCTCAGCCCAGAAAGCAGGTAGAACCACTTTTGTGGTGTCTTTCAGCTGGCTACCGGGGCAGTGGAAGAACTACCAACAGAACTCCTTTCTGGCACCTTCCCCGCTGGAGTTGTGCATGGGGTGTGTTTGGAACATTTTGTCACCAGCCGACTCCAAAAGTCAGCGATTGCCCATCTCAGCCCAGCAAGCAGGTAGAACCACTTTTGTGGTGTCTTTCATCTGGCTACCGGGGCAGTGTAAGAACTACCAACGGAATTCCTTTCTGGCACCTTCCCCGCTGGAGTTGTGCATGGGCTGTCTTTGGAACATTTTGTCACCAGCCGAGTCCACAAGTCAGCGATTGCCCATCTCAGCCCAGAAAGCAGGTAGAACCACTTTTGTGGTGTCTTTCAGCTGGCTACCGGGGCAGTGTAAGAACTACCAACAGAACTCCTTTCTGGCACCTTCCCCGGTGGAGTTGTGCATGGGGTGTGTTTGGAACATTTTGTCACCAGCCGACTCCAAAAGTCAGCGATTGCCCATCTCAGCCCAGCAAGCAGGTAGAACCACTTTTGTGGTGTCTTTCAGCTGGCTACCGGGGCAGTGTAAGAACTACCAACAGAACTCCTTTCTGGCACCTTCCCCGCTGGAGTTGTGCATGGGGTGTGTTTGGAACATTTTTTCACCAGCCGACTCCAAAAGTCAGCGATTGCCCATCTCAGCCCAGCAAGCAGGTAGAACCACTTTTGTGGTGTCTTTCAGCTGGCTACCGGGGCAGTGTAAGAACTACCAACAGAACTCCTTTCTGGCACCTTCCCCGGTGGAGTTGTGCATGGGGTGTGTTTGGAACATTTTGTCACCAGCCGACTCCAAAAGTCAGCGATTGCCCATCTCAGCCCAGAAAGCAGGTAGAACCACTTTTGTGGTGTCTTTCAGCTTGCTGCCGGGGCAGTGGAAGAACGACCAACAGAACTCCTTTCTGGCACCTTCCCCGGTGGAGTTGTGCATGGGGTGTGTTTGGAACATTTTGTCACCAGCCGACTCCAAAAGTCAGCGATTGCCCATCTCAGCCCAGAAAGCAGGTAGAACCACTTTTGTGGTGTCTTTCAGCTGGCTACCGGGGCAGTGGAAGAACAAGCAACGGAATTCCTTTCTGGCACCTTCCCCGCTGGAGTTGTGCATGGGGTGTGTTTGGAACATTTTGTCACCAGCCGACTCCAAAAGTCAGCGATTGCCCATCTCAGCCCAGAAAGCAGGTAGAACCACTTTTGTGGTGTCTTTCAGCTGGCTACTGGGGCAGTGGAAGAACTACCTACAGAACTCCTTTCTGGCACCTTCCCCGGTGGAGTTGTGCATGGGGTGTCTTTGGAACATTTTGTCACCAGCCGACTCCAAAAGTCAGCGATTCCCCATCTCAGCCCAGAAAGCATGTAGAACCACTTTTGTGTTGTCTTTCAGCTGGCTACCGGGGCAGTGGAAGAACTACCTACAGAACTCCTTTCTGGCACCTTCCCCGGGGGAGTTGTGCATGGGCTGTCTTTGGAACATTTTGTCACCAGCCGACTCCAAAAGTCAGCGATTGCCCATCTCAGCCCAGAAAGCAGGTAGAACCACTTTTGTGGTGTCTTTCATCTGGCTACCGGGGCAGTGGAAGAACAACCAACGGAACTCCTTTCTGGCACCTTCCGCGGTGGAGTTGTGCATGGGGTGTGTTTGGAACATTTTGTCACCAGCCGACTCCAAAAGTCAACGATTGCCCATCTCAGCCCAGAAAGCAGGTAGAACCACTTTTGTGGTGTCTTTCAGCTGGCTACCGGGGCAGTGGAAGAACTACCTACAGAACTCCTTTCTGGCACCTTCCCCGGTGGAGTTGTGCATGGGGTGTGTTTGGAACATTTTGTCACCAGCCGACTCCAAAAGTCAGCGATTCCCCATCTCAGCCCAGAAAGCATGTAGAACCACTTTTGTGTTGTCTTTCAGCTGGCTACCGGGGCAGTGGAAGAACTACCAAGAGAACTCCTTTCTGGCACCTTCCCCGGGGGAGTTGTGCATGGGGTGTGTTTGGAACATTTTGTCACCAGCCGACTCCAAAAGTCAGCGATTGCCCATCTCAGCCCAGCAAGCAGGTAGAACCACTTTTGTGGTGTCTTTCATCTGGCTACCGGGGCAGTGGAAGAACTACCAAGAGAACTCCTTTCTGGCACCTTCCCCGGTGGAGTTGTGCATGGGCTGTCTTTGGAACATTTTGTCACCAGCCGACTCCAAAAGTCAGCGATTGCCCATCTCAGCCCAGCAAGCAGGTAGAACCACTTTTGTGGTGTCTTTCATCTGGCTACCGGGGCAGTGTAAAGAACAACCAACAGAACTCCTTTCTGGCACCTTCCCCGGTGGAGTTGTGCATGGGGTGTGTTTGGAACATTTTGTCACCAGCCGACTCCAAAAGTCAGCGATTGCCCATCTCAGCCCACAAAGCAGGTAGAACCACTTTTGTGGTGTCTTTCATCTGGCTACCGGGGCAGTGGAAGAACAAGCAACGGAATTCCTTTCTGGCACCTTCCCCGCTGGAGTTGTGCATGGGGTGTGTTTGGAACATTTTGTCACCAGCCGACTCCAAAAGTCAGCGATTGCCCATCTCAGCCCAGCAAGCAGGTAGAACCACTTTTGTGGTGTCTTTCATCTGGCTACCGGGGCAGTGGAAGAACTACCAACAGAACTCCTTTCTGGACCCTTCCCCGGTGGAGTTGTGCATGGGGTGTGTTTGGAACATTTTGTCACCAGCCGACTCCAAAAGTCAGCGATTGCCCATCTCAGCCCAGAAAGCAGGTAGAACCACTTTTGTGGTGTCTTTCATCTGGCTACCGGGGCAGTGTAAGAACTACCAACAGAACTCCTTTCTGGCACCTTCCCCGGTGGAGTTGTGCATGGGGTGTGTTTGGAACATTTTGTCACCAGCCGACTCCAAAAGTCAGCGATTGCCCATCTCAGCCCAGCAAGCAGGTAGAACCACTTTTGTGGTGTCTTTCAGCTGGCTACCGGGGCAGTGGAAGAACTACCAAGAGAACTCCTTTCTGGCACCTTCCCCGGTGGAGTTGTGCATGGGGTGTGTTTGGAACATTTTGTCACCAGCCGACTCCAAAAGTCAGCGATTGCCCATCTCAGCCCAGCAAGCAGGTAGAACCACTTTTGTGGTGTCTTTCAGCTGGCTACCGGGGCAGTGTAAGAACTACCAACAGAACTCCTTTCTGGCACCTTCCCCGGTGGAGTTGTGCATGGGGTGTGTTTGGAACATTTTGTCACCAGCCGACTCCAAAAGTCAGCGATTGCCCATCTCAGCCCAGAAAGCAGGTAGAACCACTTTTGTGGTGTCTTTCAGCTTGCTGCCGGGGCAGTGGAAGAACGACCAACAGAACTCCTTTCTGGCACCTTCCCCGGTGGAGTTGTGCATGGGGTGTGTTTGGAACATTTTGTCACCAGCCGACTCCAAAAGTCAGCGATTGCCCATCTCAGCCCAGAAAGCAGGTAGAACCACTTTTGTGGTGTCTTTCAGCTGGCTACCGGGGCAGTGGAAGAACAAGCAACGGAATTCCTTTCTGGCACCTTCCCCGCTGGAGTTGTGCATGGGGTGTGTTTGGAACATTTTGTCACCAGCCGACTCCAAAAGTCAGCGATTGCCCATCTCAGCCCAGAAAGCAGGTAGAACCACTTTTGTGGTGTCTTTCAGCTGGCTACTGGGGCAGTGGAAGAACTACCTACAGAACTCCTTTCTGGCACCTTCCCCGGTGGAGTTGTGCATGGGGTGTCTTTGGAACATTTTGTCACCAGCCGACTCCAAAAGTCAGCGATTCCCCATCTCAGCCCAGAAAGCATGTAGAACCACTTTTGTGTTGTCTTTCAGCTGGCTACCGGGGCAGTGGAAGAACTACCTACAGAACTCCTTTCTGGCACCTTCCCCGGGGGAGTTGTGCATGGGGTGTGTTTGGAACATTTTGTCACCAGCCGACTCCAAAAGTCAGCGATTGCCCATCTCAGCCCAGAAAGCAGGTAGAACCACTTTTGTGGTGTCTTTCATCTGGCTACCGGGGCAGTGGAAGAACAACCAACGGAACTCCTTTCTGGCACCTTCCGCGGTGGAGTTGTGCATGGGGTGTGTTTGGAACATTTTGTCACCAGCCGACTCCAAAAGTCAACGATTGCCCATCTCAGCCCAGAAAGCAGGTAGAACCACTTTTGTGGTGTCTTTCAGCTGGCTACCGGGGCAGTGGAAGAACTACCTACAGAACTCCTTTCTGGCACCTTCCCCGGTGGAGTTGTGCATGGGGTGTGTTTGGAACATTTTGTCACCAGCCGACTCCAAAAGTCAGCGATTCCCCATCTCAGCCCAGAAAGCATGTAGAACCACTTTTGAGTTGTCTTTCAGCTGGCTACCGGGGCAGTGGAAGAACTACCAAGAGAACTCCTTTCTGGCACCTTCCCCGGGGGAGTTGTGCATGGGGTGTGTTTGGAACATTTTGTCACCAGCCGACTCCAAAAGTCAGCGATTGCCCATCTCAGCCCAGCAAGCAGGTAGAACCACTTTTGTGGTGTCTTTCATCTGGCTACCGGGGCAGTGGAAGAACTACCAAGAGAACTCCTTTCTGGCACCTTCCCCGGTGGAGTTGTGCATGGGCTGTCTTTGGAACATTTTGTCACCAGCCGACTCCAAAAGTCAGCGATTGCCCATCTCAGCCCAGCAAGCAGGTAGAACCACTTTTGTGGTGTCTTTCATCTGGCTACCGGGGCAGTGTAAAGAACAACCAACAGAACTCCTTTCTGGCACCTTCCCCGGTGGAGTTGTGCATGGGGTGTGTTTGGAACATTTTGTCACCAGCCGACTCCAAAAGTCAGCGATTGCCCATCTCAGCCCACAAAGCAGGTAGAACCACTTTTGTGGTGTCTTTCATCTGGCTACCGGGGCAGTGGAAGAACAAGCAACGGAATTCCTTTCTGGCACCTTCCCCGCTGGAGTTGTGCATGGGGTGTGTTTGGAACATTTTGTCACCAGCCGACTCCAAAAGTCAGCGATTGCCCATCTCAGCCCAGCAAGCAGGTAGAACCACTTTTGTGGTGTCTTTCATCTGGCTACCGGGGCAGTGTAAGAACAAGCAACGGAATTCCTTTCTGGCACCTTCCCCGGTGGAGTTGTGCATGGGGTGTGTTTGGAACATTTTGTCACCAGCCGACTCCAAAAGTCAGCGATTGCCCATCTCAGCCCAGCAAGCAGGTAGAACCACTTTTGTGGTGTCTTTCATCTGGCTACCGGGGCAGTGGAAGAACTACCAACAGAACTCCTTTCTGGACCCTTCCCCGGTGGAGTTGTGCATGGGGTGTGTTTGGAACATTTTGTCACCAGCCGACTCCAAAAGTCAGCGATTGCCCATCTCAGCCCAGAAAGCAGGTAGAACCACTTTTGTGGTGTCTTTCATCTGGCTACCGGGGCAGTGTAAGAACTACCAACAGAACTCCTTTCTGGCACCTTCCCCGGTGGAGTTGTGCATGGGGTGTGTTTGGAACATTTTGTCACCAGCCGACTCCAAAAGTCAGCGATTGCCCATCTCAGCCCAGCAAGCAGGTAGAACCACTTTTGTGGTGTCTTTCAGCTGGCTACCGGGGCAGTGGAAGAACTACCAAGAGAACTCCTTTCTGGCACCTTCCCCGGTGGAGTTGTGCATGGGGTGTGTTTGGAACATTTTGTCACCAGCCGACTCCAAAAGTCAGCGATTGCCCATCTCAGCCCAGCAAGCAGGTAGAACCACTTTTGTGGTGTCTTTCAGCTGGCTACCGGGGCAGTGGAAGAACTACCTACAGAACTCCTTTCTGGCACCTTCCCCGCAGGAGTTGTGCATGGGGTGTGTTTGGAACATTTTGTCACCAGCCGACTCCAAAAGTCAGCGATTGCCCATCTCAGCCCAGCAAGCAGGTAGAACCACTTTTGTGGTGTCTTTCAGCTGGCTACCGGGGCAGTGGAAGAACAAGCAACGGAATTCCTTTCTGGCACCTTCCCCGGTGGAGTTGTGCATGGGGTGTGTTTGGAACATTTTGTCACCAGCCGACTCCAAAAGTCAACGATTGCCCATCTCAGCCCAGAAAGCAGGTAGAACCACTTTTGTGGTGTCTTTCAGCTGGCTACTGGGGCAGTGGAAGAACTACCTACAGAACTCCTTTCTGGCACCTTCCCCGGTGGAGTTGTGCATGGGGTGTGTTTGGAACATTTTGTCACCAGCCGACTCCAAAAGTCAGCGATTCCCCATCTCAGCCCAGAAAGCATGTAGAACCACTTTTGTGTTGTCTTTCAGCTGGCTACCGGGGCAGTGGAAGAACTACCTACAGAACTCCTTTCTGGCACCTTCCCCGGGGGAGTTGTGCATGGGCTGTCTTTGGAACATTTTGTCACCAGCCGACTCCAAAAGTCAGCGATTGCCCATCTCAGCCCAGAAAGC
>NW_027660187.1:0-167000 GCF_963210335.1 Falco punctatus | reverse complement strand
AGGGTTAGACTCAGGCTCTTAGGGTGAGGGTTAGACTCAGGCTCTTCGGGTTAGGGTTAGACTCAGGCTCTTAGGGTTAGGGTTAGACTCAGGCTCTTAGGTGCGGGTTAGACTCAGGCTCTTCGGGTGAGGGTTAGACTCAGGCTCTTAGGGTTAGGGTTAGACTCAGGCTCTTCGGGTTAGGGTTAGACTCAGGCTCTTAGGGTTAGGGTTAGACTCAGGCTCTTAGGGTGAGGGTTAGACTCAGGCTCTTCGGGTGAGGGTTAGACTCAGGCTCTTCGGGTGAGGGTTAGACTCAGGCTCTTAGGGTTAGGGTTAGACTCAGGCTCTTCGGGTTAGGGTTAGACTCAGGCTCTTAGGGTTAGGGTTAGACTCAGGCTCTTCGGGTTAGGGTTAGACTCAGGCTCTTCGGGTTAGGGTTAGACTCAGGCTCTTAGGGTTAGGGTTAGACTCAGGCTCTTAGGGTTAGGGTTAGACTCAGGCTCTTCGGGTGAGGGTTAGACTCAGGCTCTTAGGGTTAGGGTTAGACTCAGGCTCTTAGGGTTAGGGTTAGACTCAGGCTCTTAGGGTTAGGGTTAGACTCAGGCTCTTAGGGTTAGGGTTAGACTCAGGCTCTTCGGGTTAGGGTTAGACTCAGGCTCTTAGGGTTAGGGTTAGACTCAGGCTCTTAGGGTTAGGGTTAGACTCAGGCTCTTCGGGTTAGGGTTAGACTCAGGCTCTTAGGGTTAGGGTTAGACTCAGGCTCTTAGGGTTAGGGTTAGACTCAGGCTCTTAGGGTTAGGGTTAGACTCAGGCTCTTAGGGTGAGGGTTAGACTCAGGCTCTTCGGGTTAGGGTTCGACTCAGGCTCTTAGGGTTAGGGTTAGACTCAGGCTCTTAGGGTTAGGGTTAGACTCAGGCTCTTCGGGTTAGGGTTAGACTCAGGCTCTTAGGGTTAGGGTTAGACTCAGGCTCTTAGGGTTAGGGTTAGACTCAGGCTCTTAGGGTTAGGGTTAGACTCAGGCTCTTAGGGTTAGGGTCAGACTCAGGCTCTTAGGGTTAGGGTTAGACTCAGGCTCTTCGGGTTAGGGTTAGACTCAGGCTCTTAGGGTTAGGGTTAGACTCAGGCTCTTAGGGTTAGGGTTCGACTCAGGCTCTTAGGGTGAGGGTTAGACTCAGGCTCTTCGGGTTAGGGTTAGACTCAGGCTCTTAGGGTTAGGGTTAGACTCAGGCTCTTAGGGTTAGGGGTTAGACTCAGGCTCTTCGGGTTAGGGTTAGACTCAGGCTCTTAGGGTTAGGGTCAGACTCAGGCTCTTAGGGTGAGGGTTAGACTCAGGCTCTTAGGGTTAGGGTTAGACTCAGGCTCTTAGGGTTAGGGTTAGACTCAGGCTCTTAGGGTTAGGGTTAGACTCAGGCTCTTAGGGTTAGGGTTAGACTCAGGCTCTTAGGGTTAGGGTTAGACTCAGGCTCTTAGGGTTAGGGTTAGACTCAGGCTCTTAGGGTTAGGGTTAGACTCAGGCTCTTAGGGTTAGGGTTAGACTCAGGCTCTTAGGGTTAGGGTTAGACTCAGGCTCTTAGGGTGAGGGTTAGACTCAGGCTCTTAGGGTGAGGGTTAGACTCAGGCTCTTCGGGTTAGGGTTAGACTCAGGCTCTTCGGGTTAGGGTTAGACTCAGGCTCTTAGGGTTAGGGTTAGACTCAGGCTCTTCGGTTTAGGGTTAGACTCAGGCTCTTAGGGTTAGGGTTAGACTCAGGCTCTTCGGGTTAGGGTTAGACTCAGGCTCTTAGGGTTAGGGTTAGACTCAGGCTCTTAGGGTGAGGGTTAGACTCAGGCTCTTAGGGTTAGGGTTAGACTCAGGCTCTTCGGGTTAGGGTTAGACTCAGGCTCTTAGGGTGAGGGTTAGACTCAGGCTCTTAGGGTTAGGGTTAGACTCAGGCTCTTCGGGTGAGGGTTAGACTCAGGCTCTTCGGGTTAGGGTTAGACTCAGGCTCTTCGGGTTAGGGTTAGACTCAGGCTCTTAGGGTTAGGGTTAGACTCAGGCTCTTAGGGTTAGGGTTAGACTCAGGCTCTTCGGGTTAGGGTTAGACTCAGGCTCTTAGGGTTAGGGTTAGACTCAGGCTCTTAGGGTTAGGGTCAGACTCAGGCTCTTAGGGTGAGGGTTAGACTCAGGCTCTTAGGGTGAGGGTTAGACTCAGGCTCTTCGGGTTAGGGTTAGACTCAGGCTCTTAGGGTGAGGGTTAGACTCAGGCTCTTCGGGTTAGGGTTCGACTCAGGCTCTTAGGGTTAGGGTTAGACTCAGGCTCTTAGGGTGAGGGTTAGACTCAGGCTCTTCGGGTTAGGGTTAGACTCAGGCTCTTAGGGTTAGGGTTAGACTCAGGCTCTTAGGGTTAGGGTTAGACTCAGGCTCTTAGGGTTAGGGTTAGACTCAGGCTCTTAGGGTTAGGGTCAGACTCAGGCTCTTAGGGTGAGGGTTAGACTCAGGCTCTTAGGGTGAGGGTTAGACTCAGGCTCTTAGGGTTAGGGTTAGACTCAGGCTCTTAGGGTTAGGGTTCGACTCAGGCTCTTAGGGTGAGGGTTAGACTCAGGCTCTTCGGGTTAGGGTTAGACTCAGGGCTCTTAGGGTTAGGGTTAGACTCAGGCTCTTAGGGTTAGGGTTAGACTCAGGCTCTTCGGGTTAGGGTTAGACTCAGGCTCTTAGGGTTAGGGTCAGACTCAGGCTCTTAGGGTGAGGGTTAGACTCAGGCTCTTAGGGTGAGGGTTAGACTCAGGCTCTTAGGGTTAGGGTTAGACTCAGGCTCTTAGGGTTAGGGTTAGACTCAGGCTCTTAGGGTTAGGGTTAGACTCAGGCTCTTAGGGTTAGGGTTAGACTCAGGCTCTTAGGGTTAGGGTTAGACTCAGGCTCTTAGGGTTAGGGTTAGACTCAGGCTCTTAGGGTTAGGGTTAGACTCAGGCTCTTAGGGTGAGGGTTAGACTCAGGCTCTTAGGGTGAGGGTTAGACTCAGGCTCTTCGGGTTAGGGGTTAGACTCAGGCTCTTCGGGTTAGGGTTAGACTCAGGCTCTTAGGGTTAGGGTTAGACTCAGGCTCTTCGGTTTAGGGTTAGACTCAGGCTCTTAGGGTTAGGGTTAGACTCAGGCTCTTCGGGTTAGGGTTAGACTCAGGCTCTTAGGGTTAGGGTTAGACTCAGGCTCTTAGGGTGAGGGTTAGACTCAGGCTCTTAGGGTTAGGGTTAGACTCAGGCTCTTCGGGTTAGGGTTAGACTCAGGCTCTTAGGGTGCGGGTTAGACTCAGGCTCTTCGGGTTAGGGTTAGACTCAGGCTCTTCGGGTGAGGGTTAGACTCAGGCTCTTCGGGTTAGGGTTAGACTCAGGCTCTTCGGGTTAGGGTTAGACTCAGGCTCTTAGGGTTAGGGTTAGACTCAGGCTCTTAGGGTTAGGGTTAGACTCAGGCTCTTCGGGTTAGGGTTAGACTCAGGCTCTTAGGGTTAGGGTTAGACTCAGGCTCTTAGGGTTAGGGTCAGACTCAGGCTCTTAGGGTGAGGGTTAGACTCAGGCTCTTAGGGTGAGGGTTAGACTCAGGCTCTTCGGGTTAGGGTTAGACTCAGGCTCTTAGGGTTAGGGTTAGACTCAGGCTCTTAGGGTTAGGGTTAGACTCAGGCTCTTAGGGTGAGGGTTAGACTCAGGCTCTTAGGGTTAGGGTTAGACTCAGGCTCTTAGGGTTAGGGTTAGACTCAGGCTCTTAGGGTTAGGGTTAGACTCAGGCTCTTAGGGTGAGGGTTAGACTCAGGCTCTTAGGGTGAGGGTTAGACTCAGGCTCTTCGGGTTAGGGTTAGACTCAGGCTCTTCGGGTTAGGGTTAGACTCAGGCTCTTAGGGTTAGGGTTAGACTCAGGCTCTTCGGTTTAGGGTTCGACTCAGGCTCTTAGGGTTAGGGTTAGACTCAGGCTCTTCGGGTTAGGGTTAGACTCAGGCTCTTAGGGTGAGGGTTAGACTCAGGCTCTTAGGGTGAGGGTTAGACTCAGGCTCTTCGGGTTAGGGTTAGACTCAGGCTCTTCGGGTTAGGGTTAGACTCAGGCTCTTAGGGTTAGGGTTAGACTCAGGCTCTTCGGGTTAGGGTTAGACTCAGGCTCTTAGGGTGAGGGTTAGACTCAGGCTCTTAGGGTGAGGGTTAGACTCAGGCTCTTAGGGTTAGGGTTAGACTCAGGCTCTTCGGGTTAGGGTTAGACTCAGGCTCTTAGGGTGAGGGTTAGACTCAGGCTCTTCGGGTGAGGGTTAGACTCAGGCTCTTAGGGTGAGGGTTAGACTCAGGCTCTTCGGGTTAGGGTTCGACTCAGGCTCTTAGGGTTAGGGTTAGACTCAGGCTCTTAGGGTGAGGGTTAGACTCAGGCTCTTCGGGTTAGGGTTAGACTCAGGCTCTTAGGGTTAGGGTTAGACTCAGGCTCTTAGGGTTAGGGTTAGACTCAGGCTCTTAGGGTTAGGGTTAGACTCAGGCTCTTAGGGTTAGGGTCAGACTCAGGCTCTTAGGGTGAGGGTTAGACTCAGGCTCTTAGGGTGAGGGTTAGACTCAGGCTCTTAGGGTTAGGGTTAGACTCAGGCTCTTAGGGTTAGGGTTCGACTCAGGCTCTTAGGGTGAGGGTTAGACTCAGGCTCTTCGGGTTAGGGTTAGACTCAGGCTCTTAGGGTTAGGGTTAGACTCAGGCTCTTAGGGTTAGGGTTAGACTCAGGCTCTTCGGGTTAGGGTTAGACTCAGGCTCTTAGGGTTAGGGTCAGACTCAGGCTCTTAGGGTGAGGGTTAGACTCAGGCTCTTAGGGTGAGGGTTAGACTCAGGCTCTTAGGGTTAGGGTTAGACTCAGGCTCTTAGGGTTAGGGTTAGACTCAGGCTCTTAGGGTTAGGGTTAGACTCAGGCTCTTAGGGTTAGGGTTAGACTCAGGCTCTTAGGGTTAGGGTTAGACTCAGGCTCTTAGGGTTAGGGTTAGACTCAGGCTCTTAGGGTTAGGGTTAGACTCAGGCTCTTAGGGTGAGGGTTAGACTCAGGCTCTTAGGGTGAGGGTTAGACTCAGGCTCTTCGGGTTAGGGTTAGACTCAGGCTCTTCGGGTTAGGGTTAGACTCAGGCTCTTAGGGTTAGGGTTAGACTCAGGCTCTTCGGTTTAGGGTTAGACTCAGGCTCTTAGGGTTAGGGTTAGACTCAGGCTCTTCGGGTTAGGGTTAGACTCAGGCTCTTAGGGTTAGGGTTAGACTCAGGCTCTTAGGGTGAGGGTTAGACTCAGGCTCTTAGGGTTAGGGTTAGACTCAGGCTCTTCGGGTTAGGGTTAGACTCAGGCTCTTAGGGTGCGGGTTAGACTCAGGCTCTTCGGGTTAGGGTTAGACTCAGGCTCTTCGGGTGAGGGTTAGACTCAGGCTCTTCGGGTTAGGGTTAGACTCAGGCTCTTCGGGTTAGGGTTAGACTCAGGCTCTTAGGGTTAGGGTTAGACTCAGGCTCTTAGGGTTAGGGTTAGACTCAGGCTCTTCGGGTTAGGGTTAGACTCAGGCTCTTAGGGTTAGGGTTAGACTCAGGCTCTTAGGGTTAGGGTCAGACTCAGGCTCTTAGGGTGAGGGTTAGACTCAGGCTCTTAGGGTGAGGGTTAGACTCAGGCTCTTCGGGTTAGGGTTAGACTCAGGCTCTTAGGGTTAGGGTTAGACTCAGGCTCTTAGGGTTAGGGTTAGACTCAGGCTCTTAGGGTGAGGGTTAGACTCAGGCTCTTAGGGTTAGGGTTAGACTCAGGCTCTTAGGGTTAGGGTTAGACTCAGGCTCTTAGGGTTAGGGTTAGACTCAGGCTCTTAGGGTGAGGGTTAGACTCAGGCTCTTAGGGTGAGGGTTAGACTCAGGCTCTTCGGGTTAGGGTTAGACTCAGGCTCTTCGGGTTAGGGTTAGACTCAGGCTCTTAGGGTTAGGGTTAGACTCAGGCTCTTCGGTTTAGGGTTCGACTCAGGCTCTTAGGGTTAGGGTTAGACTCAGGCTCTTCGGGTTAGGGTTAGACTCAGGCTCTTAGGGTGAGGGTTAGACTCAGGCTCTTAGGGTGAGGGTTAGACTCAGGCTCTTCGGGTTAGGGTTAGACTCAGGCTCTTCGGGTTAGGGTTAGACTCAGGCTCTTAGGGTTAGGGTTAGACTCAGGCTCTTCGGGTTAGGGTTAGACTCAGGCTCTTAGGGTGAGGGTTAGACTCAGGCTCTTAGGGTGAGGGTTAGACTCAGGCTCTTAGGGTTAGGGTTAGACTCAGGCTCTTCGGGTTAGGGTTAGACTCAGGCTCTTAGGGTGAGGGTTAGACTCAGGCTCTTAGGGTGAGGGTTAGACTCAGGCTCTTAGGGTGAGGGTTAGACTCAGGCTCTTAGGGTGAGGGTTAGACTCAGGCTCTTCGGGTTAGGGTTAGACTCAGGCTCTTAGGGTGAGGGTTAGACTCAGGCTCTTAGGGTGAGGGTTAGACTCAGGCTCTTCGGGTTAGGGTTAGACTCAGGCTCTTCGGGTTAGGGTTAGACTCAGGCTCTTCGGGTTAGGGTTAGACTCAGGCTCTTAGGGTTAGGGTTAGACTCAGGCTCTTAGGGTTAGGGTTAGACTCAGGCTCTTAGGGTTAGGGTTAGACTCAGGCTCTTAGGGTGAGGGTTAGACTCAGGCTCTTCGGGTTAGGGTTAGACTCAGGCTCTTAGGGTTAGGGTTAGACTCAGGCTCTTAGGGTTAGGGTTAGACTCAGGCTCTTAGGGTGAGGGTTAGACTCAGGCTCTTCGGGTGAGGGTTAGACTCAGGCTCTTAGGGTTAGGGTTAGACTCAGGCTCTTCGGGTTAGGGTTAGACTCAGGCTCTTAGGGTTAGGGTTAGACTCAGGCTCTTAGGGTGAGGGTTAGACTCAGGCTCTTAGGGTGAGGGTTAGACTCAGGCTCTTAGGGTTAGGGTTAGACTCAGGCTCTTCGGGTTAGGGTTAGACTCAGGCTCTTAGGGTTAGGGTTAGACTCAGGCTCTTCGGGTTAGGGTTAGACTCAGGCTCTTCGGGTTAGGGTTAGACTCAGGCTCTTCGGGTTAGGGTTAGACTCAGGCTCTTAGGGTTAGGGTTAGACTCAGGCTCTTAGGGTTAGGGTTAGACTCAGGCTCTTAGGGTGAGGGTTAGACTCAGGCTCTTAGGGTTAGGGTTAGACTCAGGCTCTTAGGGTTAGGGTTAGACTCAGGCTCTTAGGGTTAGGGTTAGACTCAGGCTCTTAGGGTGAGGGTTAGACTCAGGCTCTTCGGGTTAGGGTTCGACTCAGGCTCTTAGGGTTAGGGTTAGACTCAGGCTCTTAGGGTTAGGGTTAGACTCAGGCTCTTCGGGTTAGGGTTAGACTCAGGCTCTTAGGGTTAGGGTTAGACTCAGGCTCTTAGGGTGAGGGTTAGACTCAGGCTCTTCGGGTTAGGGTTAGACTCAGGCTCTTAGGGTTAGGGTCAGACTCAGGCTCTTAGGGTGAGGGTTAGACTCAGGCTCTTAGGGTGAGGGTTAGACTCAGGCTCTTAGGGTTAGGGTTAGACTCAGGCTCTTAGGGTTAGGGTTCGACTCAGGCTCTTAGGGTGAGGGTTAGACTCAGGCTCTTAGGGTGAGGGTTAGACTCAGGCTCTTCGGGTTAGGGTTAGACTCAGGCTCTTAGGGTTAGGGTTAGACTCAGCCTCTTAGGGTTAGGGTTAGACTCAGGCTCTTCGGGTGAGGGTTAGACTCAGGCTCTTAGGGTTAGGGTCAGACTCAGGCTCTTAGGGTGAGGGTTAGACTCAGGCTCTTAGGGTGAGGGTTAGACTCAGGCTCTTAGGGTTAGGGTTAGACTCAGGCTCTTAGGGTGAGGGTTAGACTCAGGCTCTTAGGGTTAGGGTTAGACTCAGGCTCTTAGGGTTAGGGTTAGACTCAGGCTCTTCGGGTTAGGGTTAGACTCAGGCTCTTAGGGTTAGGGTTAGACTCAGGCTCTTAGGGTTAGGGTTAGACTCAGGCTCTTAGGGTTAGGGTTAGACTCAGGCTCTTAGGGTGAGGGTTAGACTCAGGCTCTTAGGGTGAGGGTTAGACTCAGGCTCTTCGGGTTAGGGTTAGACTCAGGCTCTTCGGGTTAGGGTTAGACTCAGGCTCTTAGGGTTAGGGTTAGACTCAGGCTCTTCGGTTTAGGGTTAGACTCAGGCTCTTAGGGTTAGGGTTAGACTCAGGCTCTTCGGGTTAGGGTTAGACTCAGGCTCTTAGGGTTAGGGTTAGACTCAGGCTCTTAGGGTGAGGGTTAGACTCAGGCTCTTCGGGTTAGGGTTAGACTCAGGCTCTTCGGGTTAGGGTTAGACTCAGGCTCTTCGGGTTAGGGTTAGACTCAGGCTCTTCGGGTTAGGGTTAGACTCAGGCTCTTCGGGTTAGGGTTAGACTCAGGCTCTTAGGGTGAGGGTTAGACTCAGGCTCTTAGGGTTAGGGTTAGACTCAGGCTCTTCGGGTTAGGGTTAGACTCAGGCTCTTCGGGTTAGGGTTAGACTCAGGCTCTTAGGGTTAGGGTTAGACTCAGGCTCTTAGGGTGAGGGTTAGACTCAGGCTCTTAGGGTTAGGGTTAGACTCAGGCTCTTAGGGTGAGGGTTAGACTCAGGCTCTTAGGGTTAGGGTTAGACTCAGGCTCTTAGGGTTAGGGTTAGACTCAGGCTCTTAGGGTTAGGGTTAGACTCAGGCTCTTAGGGTTAGGGTTAGACTCAGGCTCTTAGGGTGAGGGTTAGACTCAGGCTCTTCGGGTTAGGGTTAGACTCAGGCTCTTAGGGTTAGGGTTAGACTCAGGCTCTTAGGGTGCGGGTTAGACTCAGGCTCTTCGGGTTAGGGTTAGACTCAGGCTCTTCGGGTGAGGGTTAGACTCAGGCTCTTAGGGTTAGGGTTAGACTCAGGCTCTTCGGGTTAGGGTTAGACTCAGGCTCTTAGGGTGAGGGTTAGACTCAGGCTCTTAGGGTTAGGGTTAGACTCAGGCTCTTCGGGTTAGGGTTAGACTCAGGCTCTTAGGGTTAGGGTTAGACTCAGGCTCTTAGGGTGAGGGTTAGACTCAGGCTCTTAGGGTGAGGGTTAGACTCAGGCTCTTAGGGTGAGGGTTAGACTCAGGCTCTTAGGGTGAGGGTTAGACTCAGGCTCTTCGGGTTAGGGTTAGACTCAGGCTCTTAGGGTTAGGGTTAGACTCAGGCTCTTAGGGTTTGGGTTAGACTCAGGCTCTTAGGGTTTGGGTTAGACTCAGGCTCTTAGGGTTAGGGTTAGACTCAGGCCCTTCGGGTTAGGGTTAGACTCAGGCTCTTCGGGTTAGGGTTAGACTCAGGCTCTTAGGGTGAGGGTTAGACTCAGGCTCTTAGGGTTAGGGTTAGACTCAGGCTCTTAGGGTTAGGGTTAGACTCAGGCTCTTAGGGTGAGGGTTAGACTCAGGCTCTTAGGGTGAGGGTTAGACTCAGGCTCTTAGGGTTAGGGTTAGACTCAGGCTCTTAGGGTGAGGGTTAGACTCAGGCTCTTAGGGTTAGGGTTAGACTCAGGCTCTTAGGGTTAGGGTTAGACTCAGGCTCTTAGGGTGAGGGTTAGACTCAGGCTCTTAGGGTGAGGGTTAGACTCAGGCTCTTAGGGTTAGGGTTAGACTCAGGCTCTTAGGGTTAGGGTTAGACTCAGGCTCTTAGGGTGAGGGTTAGACTCAGGCTCTTAGGGTTAGGGTTAGACTCAGGCTCTTAGGGTGAGGGTTAGACTCAGGCTCTTAGGGTTAGGGTTAGACTCAGGCTCTTCGGGTTAGGGTTAGACTCAGGCTCTTCGGGTTAGGGTTAGACTCAGGCTCTTAGGGTTAGGGTTAGACTCAGGCTCTTAGGGTTAGGGTTAGACTCAGGCTCTTAGGGTTAGGGTTAGACTCAGGCTCTTAGGGTGAGGGTTAGACTCAGGCTCTTCGGGTGAGGGTTAGACTCAGGCTCTTAGGGTTAGGGTTAGACTCAGGCTCTTCGGGTTAGGGTTAGACTCAGGCTCTTAGGGTTAGGGTTAGACTCAGGCTCTTAGGGTTAGGGTTAGGGTTAGACTCAGGCTCTTCGGGTTAGGGTTAGACTCAGGCTCTTAGGGTTAGGGTTAGACTCAGGCTCTTAGGGTTAGGGTTAGACTCAGGCTCTTAGGGTGAGGGTTAGACTCAGGCTCTTAGGGTGAGGGTTAGACTCAGGCTCTTAGGGTTAGGGTTAGACTCAGGCTCTTCGGGTTAGGGTTAGACTCAGGCTCTTAGGGTTAGGGTTAGACTCAGGCTCTTCGGGTTAGGGTTAGACTCAGGCTCTTAGGGTGAGGGTTAGACTCAGGCTCTTAGGGTTAGGGTTAGACTCAGGCTCTTCGGGTTAGGGTTAGACTCAGGCTCTTAGGGTGAGGGTTAGACTCAGGCTCTTAGGGTGAGGGTTAGACTCAGGCTCTTAGGGTGAGGGTTAGACTCAGGCTCTTAGGGTGAGGGTTAGACTCAGGCTCTTAGGGTGAGGGTTAGACTCAGGCTCTTCGGGTTAGGGTTAGACTCAGGCTCTTAGGGTTAGGGTTCGACTCAGGCTCTTAGGGTTTGGGTTAGACTCAGGCTCTTAGGGTTAGGGTTAGACTCAGGCTCTTAGGGTGAGGGTTAGACTCAGGCTCTTAGGGTTAGGGTTAGACTCAGGCTCTTAGGGTTAGGGTTAGACTCAGGCTCTTAGGGTGAGGGTTAGACTCAGGCTCTTAGGGTTAGGGTTAGACTCAGGCTCTTAGGGTGAGGGTTAGACTCAGGCTCTTAGGGTGAGGGTTAGACTCAGGCTCTTAGGGTTAGGGTTAGACTCAGGCTCTTAGGGTTAGGGTTAGACTCAGGCTCTTAGGGTTAGGGTTAGACTCAGGCTCTTAGGGTGAGGGTTAGACTCAGGCTCTTAGGGTTAGGGTTAGACTCAGGCTCTTAGGGTGAGGGTTAGACTCAGGCTCTTCGGGTGAGGGTTAGACTCAGGCTCTTAGGGTTAGGGTTAGACTCAGGCTCTTAGGGTGAGGGTTAGACTCAGGCTCTTAGGGTTAGGGTTAGACTCAGGCTCTTAGGGTGAGGGTTAGACTCAGGCTCTTAGGGTTAGGGTTAGACTCAGGCTCTTCGGGTTAGGGTTAGACTCAGGCTCTTCGGGTTAGGGTTAGACTCAGGCTCTTAGGGTTAGGGTTAGACTCAGGCTCTTAGGGTTAGGGTTAGACTCAGGCTCTTAGGGTGAGGGTTAGACTCAGGCTCTTCGGGTTAGGGTTAGACTCAGGCTCTTAGGGTTAGGGTTAGACTCAGGCTCTTAGGGTGCGTGTTAGACTCAGGCTCTTCGGGTGAGGGTTAGACTCAGGCTCTTCGGGTGAGGGTTAGACTCAGGCTCTTAGGGTTAGGGTTAGACTCAGGCTCTTAGGGTTAGGGTTAGACTCAGGCTCTTCGGGTTAGGGTTAGACTCAGGCTCTTAGGGTTAGGGTTAGACTCAGGCTCTTAGGGTTAGGGTTAGACTCAGGCTCTTAGGGTGAGGGTTAGACTCAGGCTCTTAGGGTTAGGGTTAGACTCAGGCTCTTAGGGTTAGGGTTAGACTCAGGCTCTTAGGGTTAGGGTTAGACTCAGGCTCTTCGGGTTAGGGTTAGACTCAGGCTCTTAGGGTTAGGGTTAGACTCAGGCTCTTAGGGTGAGGGTTAGACTCAGGCTCTTCGGGTTAGGGTTAGACTCAGGCTCTTAGGGTTAGGGTCAGACTCAGGCTCTTAGGGTGAGGGTTAGACTCAGGCTCTTAGGGTGAGGGTTAGACTCAGGCTCTTAGGGTTAGGGTTAGACTCAGGCTCTTAGGGTTAGGGTTCGACTCAGGCTCTTCGGGTTAGGGTTAGACTCAGGCTCTTCGGGTTAGGGTTAGACTCAGGCTCTTAGGGTTAGGGTTAGACTCAGGCTCTTAGGGTGAGGGTTAGACTCAGGCTCTTAGGGTTAGGGTTAGACTCAGGCTCTTAGGGTTAGGGTTAGACTCAGGCTCTTAGGGTTAGGGTTAGACTCAGGCTCTTAGGGTTAGGGTTAGACTCAGGCTCTTAGGGTGAGGGTTAGACTCAGGCTCTTCGGGTTAGGGTTAGACTCAGGCTCTTAGGGTTAGGGTTAGACTCAGGCTCTTAGGGTTAGGGTTAGACTCAGGCTCTTCGGGTTAGGGTTAGACTCAGGCTCTTCGGGTGAGGGTTAGACTCAGGCTCTTAGGGTTAGGGTTAGACTCAGGCTCTTCGGGTTAGGGTTAGACTCAGGCTCTTAGGGTTAGGGTTAGACTCAGGCTCTTAGGGTTAGGGTTAGACTCAGGCTCTTCGGGTTAGGGTTAGACTCAGGCTCTTAGGGTTAGGGTTAGACTCAGGCTCTTAGGGTGAGGGTTAGACTCAGGCTCTTAGGGTTAGGGTTAGACTCAGGCTCTTAGGGTTAGGGTTAGACTCAGGCTCTTAGGGTGAGGGTTAGACTCAGGCTCTTCGGGTTAGGGTTAGACTCAGGCTCTTAGGGTTAGGGTTAGACTCAGGCTCTTAGGGTTTGGGTTAGACTCAGGCTCTTAGGGTTAGGGTTAGACTCAGGCTCTTAGGGTTAGGGTTAGACTCAGGCCCTTCGGGTTAGGGTTAGACTCAGGCTCTTCGGGTTAGGGTTAGACTCAGGCTCTTAGGGTGAGGGTTAGACTCAGGCTCTTAGGGTTAGGGTTAGACTCAGGCTCTTAGGGTGAGGGTTAGACTCAGGCTCTTAGGGTGAGGGTTAGACTCAGGCTCTTAGGGTTAGGGTTAGACTCAGGCTCTTAGGGTTAGGGTTAGACTCAGGCTCTTAGGGTTAGGGTTAGACTCAGGCTCTTAGGGTTAGGGTTAGACTCAGGCTCTTAGGGTGAGGGTTAGACTCAGGCTCTTAGGGTTAGGGTTAGACTCAGGCTCTTAGGGTGAGGGTTAGACTCAGGCTCTTCGGGTGAGGGTTAGACTCAGGCTCTTAGGGTTAGGGTTAGACTCAGGCTCTTAGGGTGAGGGTTAGACTCAGGCTCTTAGGGTTAGGGTTAGACTCAGGCTCTTAGGGTGAGGGTTAGACTCAGGCTCTTAGGGTTAGGGTTAGACTCAGGCTCTTCGGGTTAGGGTTAGACTCAGGCTCTTCGGGTTAGGGTTAGACTCAGGCTCTTAGGGTTAGGGTTAGACTCAGGCTCTTAGGGTTAGGGTTAGACTCAGGCTCTTAGGGTTAGGGTTAGACTCAGGCTCTTAGGGTGAGGGTTAGACTCAGGCTCTTCGGGTTAGGGTTAGACTCAGGCTCTTCGGGTTAGGGTTAGACTCAGGCTCTTAGGGTGCGGGTTAGACTCAGGCTCTTCGGGTGAGGGTTAGACTCAGGCTCTTCGGGTGAGGGTTAGACTCAGGCTCTTAGGGTTAGGGTTAGACTCAGGCTCTTCGGGTTAGGGTTAGACTCAGGCTCTTAGGGTTAGGGTTAGACTCAGGCTCTTAGGGTTAGGGTTAGACTCAGGCTCTTCGGGTTAGGGTTAGACTCAGGCTCTTAGGGTTAGGGTTAGACTCAGGCTCTTAGGGTGAGGGTTAGACTCAGGCTCTTAGGGTGAGGGTTAGACTCAGGCTCTTAGGGTGAGGGTTAGACTCAGGCTCTTAGGGTGAGGGTTAGACTCAGGCTCTTCGGGTTAGGGTTAGACTCAGGCTCTTAGGGTTAGGGTTAGACTCAGGCTCTTCGGGTTAGGGTTAGACTCAGGCTCTTAGGGTGAGGGTTAGACTCAGGCTCTTAGGGTTAGGGTTAGACTCAGGCTCTTCGGGTTAGGGTTAGACTCAGGCTCTTAGGGTGAGGGTTAGACTCAGGCTCTTAGGGTGAGGGTTAGACTCAGGCTCTTAGGGTGAGGGTTAGACTCAGGCTCTTAGGGTGAGGGTTAGACTCAGGCTCTTCGGGTTAGGGTTAGACTCAGGCTCTTAGGGTTAGGGTTCGACTCAGGCTCTTAGGGTTTGGGTTAGACTCAGGCTCTTAGGGTTAGGGTTAGACTCAGGCTCTTAGGGTTAGGGTTAGACTCAGGCCCTTAGGGTTAGGGTTAGACTCAGGCTCTTAGGGTTAGGGTTAGACTCAGGCTCTTAGGGTGAGGGTTAGACTCAGGCTCTTAGGGTTAGGGTTAGACTCAGGCTCTTAGGGTGAGGGTTAGACTCAGGCTCTTAGGGTGAGGGTTAGACTCAGGCTCTTAGGGTTAGGGTTAGACTCAGGCTCTTAGGGTTAGGGTTAGACTCAGGCTCTTAGGGTTAGGGTTAGACTCAGGCTCTTAGGGTTAGGGTTAGACTCAGGCTCTTAGGGTGAGGGTTAGACTCAGGCTCTTAGGGTTAGGGTTAGACTCAGGCTCTTAGGGTGAGGGTTAGACTCAGGCTCTTCGGGTGAGGGTTAGACTCAGGCTCTTAGGGTTAGGGTTAGACTCAGGCTCTTAGGGTGAGGGTTAGACTCAGGCTCTTAGGGTTAGGGTTAGACTCAGGCTCTTAGGGTGAGGGTTAGACTCAGGCTCTTAGGGTTAGGGTTAGACTCAGGCTCTTCGGGTTAGGGTTAGACTCAGGCTCTTCGGGTTAGGGTTAGACTCAGGCTCTTAGGGTTAGGGTTAGACTCAGGCTCTTAGGGTTAGGGTTAGACTCAGGCTCTTAGGGTTAGGGTTAGACTCAGGCTCTTAGGGTGAGGGTTAGACTCAGGCTCTTAGGGTGAGGGTTAGACTCAGGCTCTTAGGGTTAGGGTTAGACTCAGGCTCTTAGGGTGCGGGTTAGACTCAGGCTCTTCGGGTGAGGGTTAGACTCAGGCTCTTCGGGTGAGGGTTAGACTCAGGCTCTTAGGGTTAGGGTTAGACTCAGGCTCTTCGGGTTAGGGTTAGACTCAGGCTCTTAGGGTTAGGGTTAGACTCAGGCTCTTAGGGTTAGGGTTAGACTCAGGCTCTTAGGGTTAGGGTTAGACTCAGGCTCTTAGGGTTAGGGTTAGACTCAGGCTCTTAGGGTGAGGGTTAGACTCAGGCTCTTAGGGTTAGGGTTAGACTCAGGCTCTTAGGGTTAGGGTTAGACTCAGGCTCTTAGGGTTAGGGTTAGACTCAGGCTCTTAGGGTGAGGGTTAGACTCAGGCTCTTCGGGTTAGGGTTCGACTCAGGCTCTTAGGGTGAGGGTTAGACTCAGGCTCTTAGGGTTAGGGTTAGACTCAGGCTCTTCGGGTTAGGGTTAGACTCAGGCTCTTAGGGTTAGGGTTAGACTCAGGCTCTTAGGGTGAGGGTTAGACTCAGGCTCTTCGGGTTAGGGTTAGACTCAGGCTCTTAGGGTTAGGGTCAGACTCAGGCTCTTAGGGTGAGGGTTAGACTCAGGCTCTTAGGGTGAGGGTTAGACTCAGGCTCTTAGGGTTAGGGTTAGACTCAGGCTCTTAGGGTTAGGGTTCGACTCAGGCTCTTAGGGTGAGGGTTAGACTCAGGCTCTTCGGGTTAGGGTTAGACTCAGGCTCTTAGGGTGAGGGTTAGACTCAGGCTCTTAGGGTTAGGGTTAGACTCAGGCTCTTAGGGTGAGGGTTAGACTCAGGCTCTTCGGGTTAGGGTTAGACTCAGGCTCTTAGGGTTAGGGTTAGACTCAGGCTCTTAGGGTTAGGGTTAGACTCAGGCTCTTAGGGTTAGGGTTAGACTCAGGCTCTTAGGGTTAGGGTTAGACTCAGGCTCTTCGGGTTAGGGTTAGACTCAGGCTCTTAGGGTGAGGGTTAGACTCAGGCTCTTAGGGTGAGGGTTAGACTCAGGCTCTTCGGGTTAGGGTTAGACTCAGGCTCTTCGGGTTAGGGTTAGACTCAGGCTCTTAGGGTTAGGGTTAGACTCAGGCCTTTCGGTTTAGGGTTAGACTCAGGCTCTTAGGGTTAGGGTTAGACTCAGGCTCTTCGGGTTAGGGTTAGACTCAGGCTCTTAGGGTTAGGGTTAGACTCAGGCTCTTAGGGTTAGGGTTAGACTCAGGCTCTTAGGGTTAGGGTTAGACTCAGGCTCTTCGGGTTAGGGTTAGACTCAGGCTCTTCGGGTTAGGGTTAGACTCAGGCTCTTCGGGTTAGGGTTAGACTCAGGCTCTTAGGGTGAGGGTTAGACTCAGGCTCTTAGGGTTAGGGTTAGACTCAGGCTCTTAGGGTTAGGGTTAGACTCAGGCTCTTAGGGTTAGGGTTAGACTCAGGCTCTTAGGGTTAGGGTTAGACTCAGGCTCTTAGGGTTAGGGTTAGACTCAGGCTCTTCGGGTTAGGGTTAGACTCAGGCTCGTCGGGTTAGGGTTAGACTCAGGCTCTTAGGGTTAGGGTTAGACTCAGGCTCTTAGGGTTAGGGTTAGACTCAGGCTCTTAGGGTTAGGGTTAGACTCAGGCTCTTAGGGTGAGGGTTAGACTCAGGCTCTTCGGGTTAGGGTTAGACTCAGGCTCTTAGGGTTAGGGTTAGACTCAGGCTCTTAGGGTGCGGGTTAGACTCAGGCTCTTCGGGTGAGGGTTAGACTCAGGCTCTTCGGGTGAGGGTTAGACTCAGGCTCTTAGGGTTAGGGTTAGACTCAGGCTCTTCGGGTTAGGGTTAGACTCAGGCTCTTAGGGTTAGGGTTAGACTCAGGCTCTTAGGGTTAGGGTTAGACTCAGGCTCTTAGGGTTAGGGTTAGACTCAGGCTCTTAGGGTTAGGGTTAGACTCAGGCTCTTAGGGTGAGGGTTAGACTCAGGCTCTTAGGGTTAGGGTTAGACTCAGGCTCTTAGGGTTAGGGTTAGACTCAGGCTCTTAGGGTTAGGGTTAGACTCAGGCTCTTAGGGTGAGGGTTAGACTCAGGCTCTTCGGGTTAGGGTTCGACTCAGGCTCTTAGGGTGAGGGTTAGACTCAGGCTCTTAGGGTTAGGGTTAGACTCAGGCTCTTCGGGTTAGGGTTAGACTCAGGCTCTTAGGGTTAGGGTTAGACTCAGGCTCTTAGGGTGAGGGTTAGACTCAGGCTCTTCGGGTTAGGGTTAGACTCAGGCTCTTAGGGTTAGGGTCAGACTCAGGCTCTTAGGGTGAGGGTTAGACTCAGGCTCTTAGGGTGAGGGTTAGACTCAGGCTCTTAGGGTTAGGGTTAGACTCAGGCTCTTAGGGTTAGGGTTCGACTCAGGCTCTTAGGGTGAGGGTTAGACTCAGGCTCTTCGGGTTAGGGTTAGACTCAGGCTCTTAGGGTTAGGGTTAGACTCAGGCTCTTAGGGTTAGGGTTAGACTCAGGCTCTTAGGGTGAGGGTTAGACTCAGGCTCTTCGGGTTAGGGTTAGACTCAGGCTCTTAGGGTTAGGGTTAGACTCAGGCTCTTAGGGTTAGGGTTAGACTCAGGCTCTTAGGGTTAGGGTTAGACTCAGGCTCTTAGGGTGAGGGTTAGACTCAGGCTCTTAGGGTGAGGGTTAGACTCAGGCTCTTCGGGTTAGGGTTAGACTCAGGCTCTTCGGGTTAGGGTTAGACTCAGGCTCTTAGGGTTAGGGTTAGACTCAGGCTCTTCGGTTTAGGGTTAGACTCAGGCTCTTAGGGTTAGGGTTAGACTCAGGCTCTTCGGGTTAGGGTTAGACTCAGGCTCTTAGGGTTAGGGTTAGACTCAGGCTCTTAGGGTGAGGGTTAGACTCAGGCTCTTAGGGTTAGGGTTAGACTCAGGCTCTTCGGGTTAGGGTTAGACTCAGGCTCTTCGGGTTAGGGTTAGACTCAGGCTCTTCGGGTTAGGGTTAGACTCAGGCTCTTCGGGTTAGGGTTAGACTCAGGCTCTTAGGGTGAGGGTTAGACTCAGGCTCTTAGGGTGAGGGTTAGACTCAGGCTCTTCGGGTTAGGGTTAGACTCAGGCTCTTCGGGTTAGGGTTAGACTCAGGCTCTTAGGGTTAGGGTTAGACTCAGGCTCTTAGGGTGAGGGTTAGACTCAGGCTCTTAGGGTTAGGGTTAGACTCAGGCTCTTAGGGTGAGGGTTAGACTCAGGCTCTTAGGGTTAGGGTTAGACTCAGGCTCTTAGGGTTAGGGTTAGACTCAGGCTCTTAGGGTGAGGGTTAGACTCAGGCTCTTCGGGTTAGGGTTAGACTCAGGCTCTTAGGGTTAGGGTTAGACTCAGGCTCTTAGGGTGCGGGTTAGACTCAGGCTCTTCGGGTGAGGGTTAGACTCAGGCTCTTCGGGTGAGGGTTAGACTCAGGCTCTTAGGGTTAGGGTTAGACTCAGGCTCTTCGGGTTAGGGTTAGACTCAGGCTCTTAGGGTTAGGGTTAGACTCAGGCTCTTAGGGTTAGGGTTAGACTCAGGCTCTTCGGGTTAGGGTTAGACTCAGGCTCTTAGGGTTAGGGTTAGACTCAGGCTCTTAGGGTGAGGGTTAGACTCAGGCTCTTAGGGTGAGGGTTAGACTCAGGCTCTTAGGGTGAGGGTTAGACTCAGGCTCTTAGGGTGAGGGTTAGACTCAGGCTCTTCGGGTTAGGGTTAGACTCAGGCTCTTAGGGTTAGGGTTAGACTCAGGCTCTTAGGGTTTGGGTTAGACTCAGGCTCTTAGGGTTAGGGTTAGACTCAGGCTCTTAGGGTTAGGGTTAGACTCAGGCCCTTAGGGTTAGGGTTAGACTCAGGCTCTTCGGGTTAGGGTTAGACTCAGGCTCTTAGGGTGAGGGTTAGACTCAGGCTCTTAGGGTTAGGGTTAGACTCAGGCTCTTCGGGTTAGGGTTAGACTCAGGCTCTTCGGGTTAGGGTTAGACTCAGGCTCTTCGGGTTAGGGTTAGACTCAGGCTCTTAGGGTTAGGGTTAGACTCAGGCTCTTCGGGTTAGGGTTAGACTCAGGCTCTTCGGGTTAGGGTTAGACTCAGGCTCTTAGGGTTAGGGTTAGACTCAGGCTCTTAGGGTGAGGGTTAGACTCAGGCTCTTAGGGTTAGGGTTAGACTCAGGCTCTTAGGGTGAGGGTTAGACTCAGGCTCTTAGGGTTAGGGTTAGACTCAGGCTCTTAGGGTTAGGGTTAGACTCAGGCTCTTAGGGTTAGGGTTAGACTCAGGCTCTTAGGGTGAGGGTTAGACTCAGGCTCTTAGGGTTAGGGTTAGACTCAGGCTCTTAGGGTTAGGGTTAGACTCAGGCTCTTAGGGTTAGGGTTAGACTCAGGCTCTTCGGGTGAGGGTTAGACTCAGGCTCTTCGGGTGAGGGTTAGACTCAGGCTCTTAGGGTTAGGGTTAGACTCAGGCTCTTCGGGTTAGGGTTAGACTCAGGCTCTTAGGGTTAGGGTTAGACTCAGGCTCTTAGGGTTAGGGTTAGACTCAGGCTCTTCGGGTTAGGGTTAGACTCAGGCTCTTAGGGTTAGGGTTAGACTCAGGCTCTTAGGGTGAGGGTTAGACTCAGGCTCTTAGGGTGAGGGTTAGACTCAGGCTCTTAGGGTGAGGGTTAGACTCAGGCTCTTAGGGTGAGGGTTAGACTCAGGCTCTTCGGGTTAGGGTTAGACTCAGGCTCTTAGGGTGAGGGTTAGACTCAGGCTCTTAGGGTTTGGGTTAGACTCAGGCTCTTAGGGTTAGGGTTAGACTCAGGCTCTTAGGGTTAGGGTTAGACTCAGGCCCTTAGGGTTAGGGTTAGACTCAGGCTCTTCGGGTTAGGGTTAGACTCAGGCTCTTAAGGTGAGGGTTAGACTCAGGCTCTTAGGGTTAGGGTTAGACTCAGGCTCTTAGGGTGAGGGTTAGACTCAGGCTCTTAGGGTGAGGGTTAGACTCAGGCTCTTAGGGTTAGGGTTAGACTCAGGCTCTTCGGGTTTGGGTTAGACTCAGGCTCTTAGGGTTAGGGTTAGACTCAGGCTCTTAGGGTTAGGGTTAGACTCAGGCTCTTAGGGTGAGGGTTAGACTCAGGCTCTTAGGGTTAGGGTTAGACTCAGGCTCTTAGGGTGAGGGTTAGACTCAGGCTCTTCGGGTGAGGGTTAGACTCAGGCTCTTAGGGTTAGGGTTAGACTCAGGCTCTTAGGGTGAGGGTTAGACTCAGGCTCTTAGGGTTAGGGTTAGACTCAGGCTCTTAGGGTGAGGGTTAGACTCAGGCTCTTAGGGTTAGGGTTAGACTCAGGCTCTTCGGGTTAGGGTTAGACTCAGGCTCTTCGGGTTAGGGTTAGACTCAGGCTCTTAGGGTTAGGGTTAGACTCAGGCTCTTAGGGTTAGGGTTAGACTCAGGCTCTTAGGGTTAGGGTTAGACTCAGGCTCTTAGGGTTAGGGTTAGACTCAGGCTCTTCGGGTTAGGGTTAGACTCAGGCTCTTAGGGTTAGGGTTAGACTCAGGCTCTTAGGGTGCGGGTTAGACTCAGGCTCTTCGGGTGAGGGTTAGACTCAGGCTCTTCGGGTGAGGGTTAGACTCAGGCTCTTAGGGTTAGGGTTAGACTCAGGCTCTTCGGGTTAGGGTTAGACTCAGGCTCTTAGGGTTAGGGTTAGACTCAGGCTCTTAGGGTTAGGGTTAGACTCAGGCTCTTCGGGTTAGGGTTAGACTCAGGCTCTTAGGGTTAGGGTTAGACTCAGGCTCTTAGGGTGAGGGTTAGACTCAGGCTCTTAGGGTGAGGGTTAGACTCAGGCTCTTAGGGTGAGGGTTAGACTCAGGCTCTTAGGGTTAGGGTTAGACTCAGGCTCTTAGGGTTAGGGTTAGACTCAGGCTCTTAGGGTTTGGGTTAGACTCAGGCTCTTAGGGTTAGGGTTAGACTCAGGCTCTTCGGGTTAGGGTTAGACTCAGGCTCTTAGGGTTAGGGTTAGACTCAGGCTCTTAGGGTTAGGGTTAGACTCAGGCTCTTAGGGTGAGGGTTAGACTCAGGCTCTTAGGGTTAGGGTTAGACTCAGGCTCTTAGGGTGAGGGTTAGACTCAGGCTCTTAGGGTTAGGGTTAGACTCAGGCTCTTAGGGTTAGGGTTAGACTCAGGCTCTGAGGGTTAGGGTTAGACTCAGGCTCTTAGGGTGAGGGTTAGACTCAGGCTCTTAGGGTGAGGGTTAGACTCAGGCTCTTAGGGTGAGGGTTAGACTCAGGCTCTTAGGGTTAGGGTTAGACTCAGGCTCTTAGGGTTAGGGTTAGACTCAGGCTCTTAGGGTGAGGGTTAGACTCAGGCTCTTAGGGTTAGGGTTAGACTCAGGCTCTTAGGGTGAGGGTTAGACTCAGGCTCTTAGGGTTAGGGTTAGACTCAGGCTCTTAGGGTTAGGGTTAGACTCAGGCTCTTCGGGTTAGGGTTAGACTCAGGCTCTTAGGGTTAGGGTTAGACTCAGGCTCTTAGGGTGAGGGTTAGACTCAGGCTCTTAGGGTTAGGGTTAGACTCAGGCTCTTAGGGTTAGGGTTAGACTCAGGCTCTTAGGGTTAGGGTTAGACTCAGGCTCTTAGGGTGAGGGTTAGACTCAGGCTCTTAGGGTTAGGGTTAGACTCAGGCTCTTAGGGTTAGGGTTAGACTCAGGCTCTTCGGGTTAGGGTTAGACTCAGGCTCTTAGGGTGAGGGTTAGACTCAGGCTCTTAGGGTTAGGGGTAGACTCAGGCTCTTAGGGTTAGGGTTAGACGCAGGCTCTTAGGGTTAGGGTTAGACTCAGGCTCTTAGGGTTAGGGTTAGACTCAGTACTATATATTTGGGTACTGCAGCCGCCGCTGTTGGTGGAGCGCTGCTGCCATCTAGCGAAATATACTTGGGTACTGCAGCCGGCGCTGTTGGTGGAGCGCTGCTGCCATCTAGCGAAATATACTTGGGTACTGCATCCGGCCCTGTTGGTGGAGCGCTGCTGCCATCTAGCGAAATGTAATTGGGTACTGCAGCCGCCCTTTTGGTGTAGCGCTGCTGCCATCTAGCGAAATATACTTGGGTACTGCAGCCGGCGCTGTTGGTGGAGCGCTGCTGCCATCTAGCGAAATGTAATTGGGTACTGCAGCCGCCCGGTTGGTGGAGCGCTGCTGCCATCTAGCGAAATGTATTGGGTACTGCAGCCGCCCTTTTGGTGGAGCGCTGCTGCCATCTAGCGACATATACTTGGGTACTGCAGCCGGCGCTGTTGGTGGAGCGCTGCTGCCATCTAGCGAAATATATTTGGGTACTGCGGCCGCCCAGTTGCTGGAGCGCTGCTGCCATCTAGCGAAATATACTTGGGTACTGCAGCCGGCCCTGTTGGTGGAGCGCTGCTGCCATCTAGCGAAATGTAGTTGGGTACTGCAGCCGTCCTTCTGGTGGAGCGCTGCTGCCATCTAGCGAAATATATTTGGGTACTGCAGCCGCCCTTTTGGTGGAGCGCTGCTGCCATCTAGCGAAATATACTTGGGTACTGCAGCCGGCTCTGTTGGTGGAGCGCTGCTGCCATCTAGCGAAATATATTTGGGTACTGCAGCCGGCCCTTTTTGTGGAGCGCTGCTGCCATCTAGCAAAATGTAATTGGGTACTGCAGCCGCCCGGTTGGTGGAGCGCTGCTGCCATCTAGCGAAATGTAATTGGGTACTGCAGCCGGCGCTGTTGGTGGAGCGCTGCTGCCATCTAGCGACATATACTTGGGTACTGCAGGCGGCCCGGTTGGTGGAGCGCTGCTGCCATCTAGCGAAATATACTTGGGTACTGTAGCCCGCCCTGTTGGTGGAGCGCTGCTGCCATCTAGCGAAATATATTTGGGTACTGCAGGCGGCCCCTTTTGGTGGAGCGCTGCTGCCATCTAGCGAAATATATTTGGGTACTGCAGCCGGCTCTGTTGGTGGAGCGCTGCTGCCATCTAGCGAAATATACTTGGGTACTTCAGCCGGCCGGTTGGTGGAGCGCTGCTGCCATCTAGCGAAATATAATTGGGTACTGCAGCCGCCCGGTTGGTGGAGCGCTGCTGCCATCTAGCGAAATATATTTGGGTACTGCAGCCGCCCTTTTGGTGGAGCGCTGCTGCCATCTAGCGAAATATATTTGGGTACTGCAGCCGGCTCTGTTGGTGGAGCGCTGCTGCCATCTAGCGAAATATACTTGGGTACTTCAGCCGGGGTTAGGGTTAGGGTTAAGGTTAGACTGTTAGGATTAGGGTTAGGGTTAGACTCTTAGGGTTAGACTCTTAGGGTTAGGGTTAGACTCTTAGGGTTAGGGTTAGGGTTAGGGTTAGGGTTAGGGTTAGACTCTTAGGGTTAGGGTTAGACTCTTAGGGTTAGGGTTAGGGTTAGGGTTAGACTCTTAGGGTTAGGGTTAGACTCTTAGGGTTAGGGTAGGGTTAGGGTTAGACTCTTAGGGTTAGGGTTAGGGTTAGGGTTAGACTCTTAGGGTTAGGGTCAGGGTTAGGGTTAGGGTTAGGGTTAGGGTTAGACTCTTAGGGTTAGGGTTAAGGTTAGACTCTTAGTGTTAGGGTTAGACTCTTAGGGTTAGGGTTAGGGTTAGACTCTTAGGGTTAGGGTTAGGGTTAAGGTTAGGCTCTTAGGGTTAGGGTTAGGGTTAAGGTTAGACTCTTAGTGTTAGGGTTAGACTCTTAGGGTTAGGGTCAGGGTTAGGGTTAGGGTTAGGGTTAGGGTTAGACTCTTAGGGTTAGGGTTAGGGTTAAGGTTAGACTCTTAGTGTTAGGGTTAGACTCTTAGGGTTAGGGTTAGGGTTAGACTCTTAGGGTTAGGGTTAGGGTTAGACTCTTAGGGTTAGGGTTAGGGTTAGGGTTAGACTCTTAGGGTTAGACTCTTAGGGTTAGGGTTAGACTGTTATGGTTAGGGTTAGGGTTAGACTCTTAGGGTTAGGGTTAGACTCTTAGGGTTAGGGTTAGGGTTAGGGTTAGACTCAGGGTTAGGGTTAGACTCTTAGGGTTAGGGTTAAAGTTAGGGTTAGACTGTTAGGGTTAGGGTTAGGGTTAGGGTTAGCCTCTCAGGGTTAAACTCTTATGTTTATGGTTAGACTGTTAGGGTTAGAGTTAGGGTTAGGGTTAGACTCTTAGGGTTAGACTCTTAGGGTTAGGGTTAGACTGTTAGGGTTAGGGTTAGGGTTAGGGTTAGGGTTAGACTGTTAGGGTTAGGGTTAGGGTTAGGGTTAGACTCGTAGGGTTAGGGTTAGACTCAGGCTCTTAGGGTTAGGGTTAGACTCAGGCTCTTAGGGTGAGGGTTAGACTCAGGCTCTTAGGGTGAGGGTTAGACTCAGGCTCTTAGGGTTAGGGTTAGACTCAGGCTCTTAGGGTGAGGGTTAGACTCAGGCTCTTAGGGTTAGGGTTAGACTCAGGCTCTTAGGGTTAGGGTTAGACTCAGGCTCTATAGGTTGAGGGTTAGACTCAGGCTCTTAGGGTTAGGGTTAGACTCAGGTTCTTAGGGTTAGGGTTAGACTCAGGCTCTTAGGGTTAGGGTTAGACTCAGGCTCTTAGGGTGAGGGTTAGACTCAGGCTCTTAGGGTTAGGGTTAGACTCAGGCTCTTAGGGTGAGGGTTAGACTCAGGCTCTTAGGGTTAGGGTTAGACTCAGGCTCTTAGGGTTAGGGTTAGACTCAGGCTCTTAGGGTGAGGGTTAGACTCAGGCTCTTAGGGTTAGGGTTAGACTCAGGCTCTTAGGTTTCGCTAGATGGCAGCAGCGCTCCACCAACCGGGCGGCTGCAGTACCCAAATATATTTCGCTAGATGCCAGAAGCGCTCCACCAACAGCGCCGGCTGCAGTACCCAATTATATTTCGCTAGATGGCAGCAGCGCTCCACCAAAAGGGCGGCTGCAGTACCCAATTACATTTCGCTAGATGGCAGCAGCGCTCCACCAACAGCGCCGGCTGCAGTACCCAAATATATTTCGCTACATGGCAGCAGTGCTCCACCAACGGGGCCGGCTGCAGTACCCAAGTATATTTCGCTAGATGGCAGCAGCGCTCCACCAACAGCGACGGCTGCAGTACCCAAATATATTTCGCTAGATGGCAGCAGCGCTCCACCAAACGGGCGGCTACAGTACCCAATTACATTTCGCTAGATGGCAGCAGCACTCCACCAACAGGGCCGGCTGCAGTACCCAAATATATTTCGCTAGATGGCAGCAGCGCTCCACCAACAGCGCCGGCTGCAGTACCCAAATATATTTCGCTAGATGGCAGCAGCGCTCCACTAAACGGCCGGCTGCAGTACCCAATTACATTTCGCTAGATGGCAGCAGCGCTCCACCAACAGGGCGGCTGCAGTACCCAATTACATTTCGGTAGATGGCAGCAGAGCTCCACCAACAGGGCCGGCTGCAGTACCCAAATATATTTCGCGAGACGGCAGCAGCGCTCCACCAACCGGGCCGGCTGCAGTACCCAAATATATTTCGCTAGATGGCAGCAGCGCTCCACCAACAGGGCCGGCTGCACTACCCAAATATATTTCGCTAGATGGCAGCAGCGCTCCACCAACCGGGCCGGCTGCAGTACCCAATTACATTTCGCTAGATGGCAGCAGCGCTCCACCAAAAGGGCGGCTGCAGTACCCAAATATATTTCGCTAGATGGCAGCAGCGCTCCACCAACAGCGCCGGCTGCAGTACCCTCGTATATTTCGCTAGATAGCAGCAGCGCTCCACCAAAAGAGTTAGGGTTAGACTCAGGCTCTTAGGGTTAGGGTTAGACTCAGGCTCTTAGGGTTAGGGTTAGACTCAGGCTCTTAGGGTTAGGGTTGGACTCAGGCTCTTCGGGTTAGGGTTAGACTCAGGCTCTTACGGTTAGGGTTAGACTCAGGCTCTTAGAGTTAGGGTTAGACTCAGGCTCTTAGGGTGAGGGTTAGACTCAGGCTCTTAGGGTGAGGGTTAGACTCAGGCTCTTAGGGTGAGGGTTAGACTCAGGCTCTTAGGGTGAGGGTTAGACTCAGGCTCTTCGGGTTAGGGTTAGACTCAGGCTCTTAGGGTTAGGGTTAGACTCAGGCTCTTCGGGTGAGGGTTAGACTCAGGCTCTTAGGGTGAGGGTTAGACTCAGGCTCTTAGGGTTAGGGTTAGACTCAGGCTCTTAGGGTGCGGGTTAGACTCAGGCTCTTCGGGTGAGGGTTAGACTCAGGCTCTTCGGGTGAGGGTTAGACTCAGGCTCTTAGGGTTAGGGTTAGACTCAGGCTCTTAGGGTGAGGGTTAGACTCAGTCTCTTCGGGTTAGGGTTAGACTCAGGCTCTTAGGGTTAGGGTTAGACTCAGGCTCTTCGGGTTAGGGTTAGACTCAGGCTCTTCGGGTTAGGGTTAGACTCAGGCTCTTAGGGTTAGGGTTAGACTCAGGCTCTTAGGGTTAGGGTTAGACTCAGGCTCTTAGAGTTAGGGTTAGACTCAGGCTCTTCGGGTTAGGGTTAGACTCAGGCTCTTAGGGTTAGGGTTAGACTCAGGCTCTTCGGGTTAGGGTTAGACGCAGGCTCTTCGGGTTAGGGTTAGACTCAGGCTCTTAGGGTTAGGGTTAGACTCAGTACTATATATTTGGGTACTGCAGCCGCCGCTGTTGGTGGAGCGCTGCTGCCATCTAGCGAAATATACTTGGGTACTGCAGCCGGCGCTGTTGGTGGAGCGCTGCTGCCATCTAGCGAAATATACTTGGGTACTGCAGCCGGCCCTGTTGGTGGAGCGCTGCTGCCATCTAGCGAAATGTAATTGGGTACTGCAGCCGCCCTTTTGGTGTAGCGCTGCTGCCATCTAGCGAAATATACTTGGGTACTGCAGCCGGCGCTGTTGGTGGAGCGCTGCTGCCATCTAGCGAAATGTAATTGGGTACTGCAGCCGCCCTTTTGGTGGAGCGCTGCTGCCATCTAGCGAAATGTATTGGGTACTGCAGCAGCCCTTTTGGTGGAGCGCTGCTGCCATCTAGCGACATATACTTGGGTACTGCAGCCGGCTCTGTTGGTGGAGCGCTGCTGCCATCTAGCGAAATATATTTGGGTACTGCGGCCGCCCGGTTGCTGGAGCGCTGCTGCCATCTAGCGAAATATACTTGGGTACTGCAGCCGGCCCTGTTGGTGGAGCGCTGCTGCCATCTAGCGAAATGTAGTTGGGTACTGCAGCCGTCCTTCTGGTGGAGCGCTGCTGCCATCTAGCGAAATATATTTGGGTACTGCAGCCGCCCTTTTGGTGGAGCGCTGCTGCCATCTAGCGAAATATACTTGGGTACTGCAACCGGCCCTGTTGGTGGAGCGCTGCTGCCATCTAGCGAAATATATTTGGGTACTGCAGCCGGCCCTTTTTGTGGAGCGCTGCTGCCATCTAGCAAAATGTAATTGGGTACTGCAGCCGCCCTTTTGGTGGAGCGCTGCTGCCATCTAGCGAAATGTAATTGGGCACTGCAGCCGGCGCTGTTGGTGGAGCGCTGCTGCCATCTAGCGACATATACTTGGGTACTGCAGCCGCCCGGTTGGTGGAGCGCTGCTGCCATCTAGCGAAATATACTTGGGTACTGCAGCCGGCGCTGTTGGTGGAGCGCTGCTGCCATCTAGCGAAATATATTTGGGTACTGCAGGCGGCCCCTTTTGGTGGAGCGCTGCTGCCATCTAGCGAAATATATTTGGGTACTGCAGCCGGCTCTGTTGGTGGAGCGCTGCTGCCATCTAGCGAAATATACTTGGGTACTTCAGCCGGCCGGTTGGTGGAGCGCTGCTGCCATCTAGCGAAATGTAATTGGGTACTGCAGCCGCCCGGTTGGTGGAGCGCTGCTGCCATCTAGCGAAATATATTTGGGTACTGCAGCCGCCCTTTTGGTGGAGCGCTGCTGCCATCTAGCGAAATATATTTGGGTAGTGCAGCCGGCTCTGTTGGTGGAGCGCTGCTGCCATCTAGCGAAATATACTTGGGTACTTCAGCCGGGGTTAGGGTTAGGGTTAAGGTTAGACTGTTAGGGTTAGGGTTAGGGTTAGACTCTTAGGGTTAGACTCTTAGGGCTAGGGTTAGACTCTTAAGGTTAGGGTTAGGGTTAGGGTTAGGGTTAGACTCTTAGGGTTAGGGTTAGACTCTTAGGGTTAGGGTTAGGGTTAGGGTTAGACTCTTAGGGTTAGGGTTAGACTCTTAGGGTTAGGGTAGGGTTAGGGTTAGACTCTTAGGGTTAGGGTTAGGGTTAGGGTTAGACTCTTAGGGTTAGGGTCAGGGTTAGGGTTAGGGTTAGGGTTAGGGTTAGACTCTTAGGGTTAGGGTTAGGGTTAAGGTTAGACTCTTAGTGTTAGGGTTAGACGCTTAGGGTTAGGGTCAGGGTTAGGGTTAGGGTTAGGGTTAGGGTTAGACTCTTAGGGTTAGGGTTAGGGTTAAGGTTAGACTCTTAGTGTTAGGGTTAGACTCTTAGGGTTAGGGTTAGGGTTAGACTCTTAGGGTTAGGGTTAGGGTTAGACTGTTAGGGTTAGGGTTAGGGTTAGGGTTAGACTCTTAGGGTTAGACTCTTAGGGTTAGGGTTAGACTGTTAGGGTTAGGGTTAGGGTTAGACTCTTAGGGTTAGGGTTAGACTCTTAGGGTTAGGGTTAGGGTTAGGGTTAGACTCAGGGTTAGGGTTAGACTCTTAGGGTTAGGGTTAGGGTTAGGGTTAGACTGTTAGGGTTAGGGTTAGGGTTAGGGTTAGACTCTTAGGGTTAAACTCTTATGTTTAGGGTTAGACTGTTAGGGTTAGAGTTAGGGTTAGGGTTAGACTCTTAGGGTTAGACTCTTAGGGTTAGGGTTAGACTGTTAGGGTTAGGGTTAGGGTTAGGGTTAGACTCTTAGGGTTAGGGTTAGACTCTTAGAGTTAGGGTTAGGGTTAGGGTTAGGGTTAGACTGTTAGGGTTAGGGTTAGGGTTAGGGTTAGACTCGTAGGGTTAGGGTTAGACTCAGGCTCTTAGGGTTAGGGTTATACTCAGGCTCTTATGGTTAGGGTTAGACTCAGGCTCTTAGGGTGAGGGTTAGACTCAGGCTCTTCGGGTTAGGGTTCGACTCAGGCTCTTAGGGTTAGGGTTAGACTCAGGCTCTTAGGGTGAGGGTTAGACTCAGGCTCTTAGGGTTAGGGTTAGACTCAGGCTCTTAGGGTGAGGGTTAGACTCAGGCTCTTAGGGTGAGGGTTAGACTCAGGCTCTTAGGGTTAGGGTTAGACTCAGGCTCTTCGGGTTAGGGTTAGACTCAGGCTCTTAGGGTTAGGGTTAGACTCAGGCTCTTAGGGTGAGGGTTAGACTCAGGCTCTTAGGGTGAGGGTTAGACTCAGGCTCTTCGGGTTAGGGTTAGACTCAGGCTCTTAGGGTTAGGGTTAGACTCAGGCTCTTAGGGTTAGGGTTAGACTCAGGCTCTTAGGGTGAGGGTTAGACTCAGGCTCTTAGGTTTAGGGTTAGACTCAGGCTCTTAGGTTTCGCTAGATGGCAGCAGCGCTCCACCAACCGGGCGGCTGCAGTACCCAAGTATATTTCGCTAGATGGCAGCAGCGCTCCACCAACAGCGCCGGCTGCAGTACCCAAGTATATTTCGCTAGATGGCAGCAGCGCTCCACCAACAGCGCCGGCTGCAGTACCCAAATATATTTCGCTAGATGGCAGCAGCGCTCCACCAAAAGGGCGGCTGCAGTACCCAATTACATTTCGCTAGATGGCAGCAGCGCTCCACCAAACGGGGCGGCTGCAGTACCCAAGTATATTTCGCTAGACGGCAGCAGCGCTCCACCAAAAGGGCGGCTGCAGTACCCAATTACGTTTCGCTAGATGGCAGCAGCGCTCCACCAAAAGGGCGGCTGCAGTACCCAAATATATTTCGCTAGATGCCAGAAGCGCTCCACCAACAGAGCCGGCTGCAGTACCCAATTATATTTCGCTAGATGGCAGCAGCGCTCCACCAACCGGTCGGCTGCAGTACCCAATTACATTTCGCTAGATGGCAGCAGCGCTCCACCAAAAGGGCGGCTGCAGTACCCAAATATATTTCGCTAGATGGCAGCAGCGCTCCACCAACAGCGCCGGCTGCAGTACCCAAGTATATTTCGCTAGATGGCAGCAGCGCTCCACCAACAGGGCGGCTGCAGTACCCAATTACATTTCGCTAGATGGCAGCAGAGCTCCACCAACAGGGCCGGCTGCAGTACCCAAATATATTTCGCGAGACGGCAGCAGCGCTCCACCAACCGGGCCGGCTGCAGTACCCAAATATATTTCGCTAGATGGCAGCAGCGCTCCACCAACAGGGCCGGCTGCACTACCCAAATATATTTCGCTAGATGGCAGCAGCGCACCACCAACCGGGCCGGCTGCAGTACCCAATTACATTTCGCTAGATGGCAGCAGCGCTCCACCAACCGGGCGGCTGCAGTACCCAAATATATTTCGCTAGATGGCAGCAGCGCTCCACCAAAAGGGTTAGGGTTAGACTCAGGCTCTTAGGGTTAGGGTTAGACTCAGGCTCTTAGGGTTAGGGTTAGACTCAGGCTCTTAGGGTTAGGGTTGGACTCAGGCTCTTCGGGTTAGGGTTAGACTCAGGCTATTCGGGTTAGGGTTAGACTCAGGCTCTTAGGGTTAGGCTTAGACTCAGGCTCTTAGGGTTAGGGTTAGACTCAGGCTCTTAGGGTTAGGGTTAGACTCAGGCTCTTCGGGTGAGGGTTAGACTCAGGCTCTTAGGGTTAGGGTTAGACTCAGGCTCTTAGGGTGAGGGTTAGACTCAGGCTCTTAGGGTGAGTGTTAGACTCAGGCTCTTCGGGTTAGGGTTAGACTCAGGCTCTTAGGGTTAGGGTTAGACTCAGGCTCTTAGGGTGAGGGTTAGACTCAGGCTCTTAGGGTGAGGGTTAGACTCAGGCTCTTCGGGTTAGGGTTAGACTCAGGCTCTTAGGGTTAGGGTTAGACTCAGGCTCTTAGGGTGAGGGTTAGACTCAGGCTCTTAGGGTGAGGGTTAGACTCAGGCTCTTCGGGTTAGGGTTAGACTCAGGCTCTTCGGGTTAGGGTTAGACTCAGGCTCTTAGGGTTAGGGTTAGACTCAGGCTCTTCGGGTGAGGGTTAGACTCAGGCTCTTAGGGTTAGGGTTAGACTCAGGCTCTTCGGGTTAGGGTTAGACTCAGGCTCTTAGGGTTAGGGTTAGACTCAGGCTCTTAGGGTGAGGGTTAGACTCAGGCTCTTCGGGATAGGGTTAGACTCAGGCTCTTAGGGTTAGGGTTAGACTCAGGCTCTTAGGGTTAGGGTTAGACTCAGGCTCTTAGGGTGAGGGTTAGACTCAGGCTCTTAGGGTTAGGGTTAGACTCAGGCTCTTAGAGTTAGGGTTAGACTCAGGCTCTTAGGGTTAGGGTTGGACTCAGTACTATATATTTGAGTACTGCAGCCGCCGCTGTTGGTGGAGCGCTGCTGCCATCTAGCGAAATATACTTGGGTACTGCAGCCGGCGCTGTTGGTGGAGCGCTGCTGCCATGTAGCGAAATATATTTGGGTACTGCAGCCGGCCCTGTTGGTGGAGCGCTGCTGCCGTCTAGCGAAATACATTTGGGTACTGCAGCCGCCCTTTTGGTGGAGCGCTGCTGCCATCTAGCCAAATATACTTGGGTATTGCAGCCGTCCCTGTTGGTGGAGCTCTGCTGCCATCTAGCGAAATATACTTGGGTACTGCAGCCGCCCGGTTGGTGGAGCGCTGCTGCCATCTAGCGAAATATATTTGGGTAGTGCAGCCGGCTCTGTTGGTGGAGCGCTGCTGCCATCTAGCGAAATATACTTGGGTACTTCAGCCGGGGTTAGGGTTAGGGTTAAGGTTAGACTGTTAGGGTTAGGGTTAGGGTTAGACTCTTAGGGTTAGACTCTTAGGGTTAGGGTTAGACTCTTAGGGTTAGGGTTAGGGTTAGACTCTTAGGGTTAGGGTTAGGGTTAGGGTTAGACTCTTAGGGTTAGGGTTAGACTCTTAGGGTTAGGGTAGGGTTAGGGTTAGACTCTTAGGGTTAGGGTTAGGGTTAGGGTTAGACTCTTAGGGTTAAACACTTATGTTTAGGGTTAGACTGTTAGGGTTAGAGTTAGGGTTAGGGTTAGACTCTTAGGGTTAGACTCTTAGGGTTAGGGTTAGACTCTTAGGGTTAGGGTTAGGGTTAGGGTTAGGGTTAGACTCTTAGGGTTAGGGTTAGACTCTTAGGGTTAGGGTTAGGGTTAGGGTTAGACTCAGGGTTACGGTTAGACTCTTAGGGTTAGGGTTATGGTTAGGGTTAGACTCTTAGGGTTAGGCTTAGGGTTAGGGTTAGACTCTTAGGATTAGGGTTAGGGTTAGGGTTAGGGTTAGGGTTAGGGTTAGACTCAGGCTCTTCGGGTTAGGGTTCGACTCAGGCTCTTAGGGTTAGGGTTAGACTCAGGCTCTTAGGGTGAGGGTTAGACTCAGGCTCTTAGGGTTAGGGTTAGACTCAGGCTCTTAGGGTGAGGGTTAGACTCAGGCTCTTAGGGTGAGGGTTAGACTCAGGCTCTTAGGGTTAGGGTTAGACTCAGGCTCTTCGGGTTAGGGTTAGACTCAGGCTCTTAGGGTTAGGGTTAGACTCAGGCTCTTAGGGTGAGGGTTAGACTCAGGCTCTTAGGGTGAGGGTTAGACTCAGGCTCTTCGGGTTAGGGTTAGACTCAGGCTCTTAGGGTGAGGGTTAGACTCAGGCTCTTAGGGTTAGGGTTAGACTCAGGCTCTTCGGGTTAGGGTTAGACTCAGGCTCTTCGGGTTAGGGTTAGACTCAGGCTCTTAGGGTTAGGGTTAGACTCAGGCTCTTAGGGTTAGGGTTAGACTCAGGCTCTTAGGGTGAGGGTTAGACTCAGGCTCTTCGGGTTAGGGTTAGACTCAGGCTCTTAGGGTGAGGGTTAGACTCAGGCTCTTAGGGTTAGGGTTAGACTCAGGCTCTTAGGGTTAGGGTTAGACTCAGGCTCTTAGGGTGAGGGTTAGACTCAGGCTCTTAGGTTTAGGGTTAGACTCAGGCTCTTAGGTTTCGCTATATGGCAGCAGCGCTCCACCAACCGGGCGGCTGCAGTACCCAAGTATATTTCGCTAGATGGCAGCAGCGCTCCACCAACAGCGCCGGCTGCAGTACCCAAGTATATTTCGCTAGATGGCAGCAGCGCTCCACCAACAGCGCCGGCTGCAGTACCCAAATATATTTCGCTAGATGGCAGCAGCGCTCCACCAAAAGGGCGGCTGCAGTACCCAATTACATTTCGCTAGATGGCAGCAGCGCTCCACCAAACGGGGCGGCTGCAGTACCCAAGTATATTTCGCTAGACGGCAGCAGCGCTCCACCAAAAGGGCGGCTGCAGTACCCAATTACGTTTCGCTAGATGGCAGCAGCGCTCCACCAAAAGGGCGGCTGCAGTACCCAAATATATTTCGCTAGATGCCAGAAGCGCTCCACCAACAGAGCCGGCTGCAGTACCCAATTATATTTCGCTAGATGGCAGCAGCGCTCCACCAACCGGTCGGCTGCAGTACCCAATTACATTTCGCTAGATGGCAGCAGCGCTCCACCAAAAGGGCGGCTGCAGTACCCAAATATATTTCGCTAGATGGCAGCAGCGCTCCACCAACAGCGCCGGCTGCAGTACCCAAGTATATTTCGCTAGATGGCAGCAGCGCTCCACCAACAGGGCGGCTGCAGTACCCAATTACATTTCGCTAGATGGCAGCAGAGCTCCACCAACAGGGCCGGCTGCAGTACCCAAATATATTTCGCTAGACGGCAGCAGCGCTCCACCAACCGGGCCGGCTGCAGTACCCAAATATATTTCGCTAGATGGCAGCAGCGCTCCACCAACAGGGCCGGCTGCACTACCCAAATATATTTCGCTAGATGGCAGCAGCGCACCACCAACCGGGCCGGCTGCAGTACCCAATTACATTTCGCTAGATGGCAGCAGCGCTCCAACAAAAGGGCGGCTGCAGTACCCAAATATATTTCGCTAGATGGCAGCAGCGCTCCACCAAAAGGGTTAGGGTTAGACTCAGGCTCTTAGGGTTAGGGTTAGACTCAGGCTCTTAGGGTTAGGGTTAGACTCAGGCTCTTAGGTTTAGGGTTGGACTCAGGCTCTTCGGGTTAGGGTTAGACTCAGGCTATTCGGGTTAGGGTTAGACTCAGGCTCTTAGGGTTAGGCTTAGACTCAGGCTCTTAGGGTTAGGGTTAGACTCAGGCTCTTAGGGTTAGGGTTAGACTCAGGCTCTTCGGGTGAGGGTTAGACTCAGGCTCTTAGGGTTAGGGTTAGACTCAGGCTCTTAGGGTGAGGGTTAGACTCAGGCTCTTAGGGTGAGTGTTAGACTCAGGCTCTTCGGGTTAGGGTTAGACTCAGGCTCTTAGGGTTAGGGTTAGACTCAGGCTCTTAGGGTGAGGGTTAGACTCAGGCTCTTAGGGTGAGGGTTAGACTCAGGCTCTTCGGGTTAGGGTTAGACTCAGGCTCTTAGGGTTAGGGTTAGACTCAGGCTCTTAGGGTGAGGGTTAGACTCAGGCTCTTAGGGTGAGGGTTAGACTCAGGCTCTTCGGGTTAGGGTTAGACTCAGGCTCTTCGGGTTAGGGTTAGACTCAGGCTCTTAGGGTTAGGGTTAGACTCAGGCTCTTCGGGTGAGGGTTAGACTCAGGCTCTTCGGGTTAGGGTTAGACTCAGGCTCTTCGGGTTAGGGTTAGACTCAGGCTCTTAGGGTGAGGGTTAGACTCAGGCTCTTCGGGATAGGGTTAGACTCAGGCTCTTAGGGTTAGGGTTAGACTCAGGCTCTTAGGGTTAGGGTTAGACTCAGGCTCTTAGGGTGAGGGTTAGACTCAGGCTCTTAGGGTTAGGGTTAGACTCAGGCTCTTAGAGTTAGGGTTAGACTCAGGCTCTTAGGGTTAGGGTTGGACTCAGTACTATATATTTGAGTACTGCAGCCGCCGCTGTTGGTGGAGCGCTGCTGCCATCTAGCGAAATATACTTGGGTACTGCAGCCGGCCCTGTTGGTGGAGCGCTGCTGCCATGTAGCGAAATATATTTGGGTACTGCAGCCGGCCCTGTTGGTGGAGCGCTGCTGCCGTCTAGCGAAATACATTTGGGTACTGCAGCCGCCCTTTTGGTGGAGCGCTGCTGCCATCTAGCCAAATATACTTGGGTATTGCAGCCGTCCCTGTTGGTGGAGCTCTGCTGCCATCTAGCGAAATATACTTGGGTACTGCAGCCGCCCGGTTGGTGGAGCGCTGCTGCCATCTAGCGAAATATATTTGGGTACTGCAGCCGGCTCTGTTGGTGGAGCGCTGCTGCCATCTAGCGAAATATACTTGGGTACTTCAGCCGGGGTTAGGGTTAGGGTTAAGGTTAGACTGTTAGGGTTAGGGTTAGGGTTAGACTCTTAGGGTTAGACTCTTAGGGTTAGGGTTAGACTCTTAGGGTTAGGGTTAGGGTTAGACTCTTAGGGTTAGGGTTAGGGTTAGGGTTAGACTCTTAGGGTTAGGGTTAGACTCTTAGGGTTAGGGTAGGGTTAGACTCAGGCTCTTCGGGTTAGGGTTAGGGTTAGGGTTAGACTCTTAGGGTTAAACACTTATGTTTAGGGTTAGACTGTTAGGGTTAGAGTTAGGGTTAGGGTTAGACTCTTAGGGTTAGACTCTTAGGGTTAGGGTTAGACTGTTAGGGTTAGGGTTAGGGTTAGGGTTAGGGTTAGACTCTTAGGGTTAGGGTTAGACTCTTAGGGTTAGGGTTAGGGTTAGGGTTAGACTCAGGGTTACGGTTAGACTCTTAGGGTTAGGGTTATGGTTAGGGTTAGACTCTTAGGGTTAGGCTTAGGGTTAGGGTTAGACTCTTAGGATTAGGGCTAGGGTTAGGGTTAGGGTTAGGGTTAGGGTTAGACTCAGGCTCGTCGGGTTAGGGTTCGACTCAGGCTCTTAGGGTTAGGGTTAGACTCAGGCTCTTAGGGTGAGGGTTAGACTCAGGCTCTTAGGGTTAGGGTTAGACTCAGGCTCTTAGGGTGAGGGTTAGACTCAGGCTCTTAGGGTGAGGGTTAGACTCAGGCTCTTAGGGTTAGGGTTAGACTCAGGCTCTTCGGGTTAGGGTTAGACTCAGGCTCTTAGGGTTAGGGTTAGACTCAGGCTCTTAGGGTGAGGGTTAGACTCAGGCTCTTAGGGTGAGGGTTAGACTCAGGCTCTTCGGGTTAGGGTTAGACTCAGGCTCTTAGGGTGAGGGTTAGACTCAGGCTCTTAGGGTTAGGGTTCGACTCAGGCTCTTCGGGTTAGGGTTAGACTCAGGCTCTTCGGGTTAGGGTTAGACTCAGGCTCTTAGGGTGAGGGTTAGACTCAGGCTCTTAGGGTGAGGGTTAGACTCAGGCTCTTAGGGTGAGGGTTAGACTCAGGCTCTTCGGGTTAGGGTTAGACTCAGGCTCTTAGGGTGAGGGTTAGACTCAGGCTCTTAGGGTTAGGGTTAGACTCAGGCTCTTAGGGTTAGGGTTAGACTCAGGCTCTTAGGGTGAGGGTTAGACTCAGGCTCTTAGGTTTAGGGTTAGACTCAGGCTCTTAGGTTTCGCTATATGGCAGCAGCGCTCCACCAACCGGGCGGCTGCAGTACCCAAGTATATTTCGCTAGATGGCAGCAGCGCTCCACCAACAGCGCCGGCTGCAGTACCCAAGTATATTTCGCTAGATGGCAGCAGCGCTCCACCAACAGCGCCGGCTGCAGTACCCAAATATATTTCGCTAGATGGCAGCAGCGCTCCACCAAAAGGGCGGCTGCAGTACCCAATTACATTTCGCTAGATGGCAGCAGCGCTCCACCAAACGGGGCGGCTGCAGTACCCAAGTATATTTCGCTAGACGGCAGCAGCGCTCCACCAAAAGGGCGGCTGCAGTACCCAATTACGTTTCGCTAGATGGCAGCAGCGCTCCACCAAAAGGGCGGCTGCAGTACCCAAATATATTTCGCTAGATGCCAGAAGCGCTCCACCAACAGAGCCGGCTGCAGTACCCAATTATATTTCGCTAGATGGCAGCAGCGCTCCACCAACCGGTCGGCTGCAGTACCCAATTACATTTCGCTAGATGGCAGCAGCGCTCCACCAAAAGGGCGGCTGCAGTACCCAAATATATTTCGCTAGATGGCAGCAGCGCTCCACCAACAGCGCCGGCTGCAGTACCCAAGTATATTTCGCTAGATGGCAGCAGCGCTCCACCAACAGGGCGGCTGCAGTACCCAATTACATTTCGCTAGATGGCAGCAGAGCTCCACCAACAGGGCCGGCTGCAGTACCCAAATATATTTCGCGAGACGGCAGCAGCGCTCCACCAACCGGGCCGGCTGCAGTACCCAAATATATTTCGCTAGATGGCAGCAGCGCTCCACCAACAGGGCCGGCTGCACTACCCAAATATATTTCGCTAGATGGCAGCAGCGCACCACCAACCGGGCCGGCTGCAGTACCCAATTACATTTCGCTAGATGGCAGCAGCGCTCCAACAAAAGGGCGGCTGCAGTACCCAAATATATTTCGCTAGATGGCAGCAGCGCTCCACCAAAAGGGTTAGGGTTAGACTCAGGCTCTTAGGGTTAGGGTTAGACTCAGGCTCTTAGGGTTAGGGTTAGACTCAGGCTCTTAGGGTTAGGGTTGGACTCAGGCTCTTAGGGTTAGGGTTAGACTCAGGCTATTCGGGTTAGGGTTAGACTCAGGCTCTTAGGGTTAGGCTTAGACTCAGGCTCTTAGGGTTAGGGTTAGACTCAGGCTCTTAGGGTTAGGGTTAGACTCAGGCTCTTAGGGTGAGGGTTAGACTCAGGCTCTTAGGGTTAGGGTTAGACTCAGGCTCTTAGGGTGAGGGTTAGACTCAGGCTCTTAGGGTGAGGGTTAGACTCAGGCTCTTCGGGTTAGGGTTAGACTCAGGCTCTTAGGGTTAGGGTTAGACTCAGGCTCTTAGGGTGAGGGTTAGACTCAGGCTCTTAGGGTTAGGGTTAGACTCAGGCTCTTCGGGTTAGGGTTAGACTCAGGCTCTTAGGGTTAGGGTTAGACTCAGGCTCTTAGGGTGAGGGTTAGACTCAGGCTCTTAGGGTGAGGGTTAGACTCAGGCTCTTCGGGTTAGGGTTAGACTCAGGCTCTTCGGGTTAGGGTTAGACTCAGGCTCTTAGGGTTAGGGTTAGACTCAGGCTCTTCGGGTGAGGGTTAGACTCAGGCTCTTAGGGTTAGGGTTAGACTCAGGCTCTTCGGGTTAGGGTTAGACTCAGGCTCTTCGGGTTAGGGTTAGACTCAGGCTCTTAGGGTGAGGGTTAGACTCAGGCTCTTAGGGTTAGGGTTAGACTCAGGCTCTTCGGGTTAGGGTTAGACTCAGGCTCTTAGCGTGAGGGTTAGACTCAGGCTCTTAGGGTTAGGGTTAGACTCAGGCTCTTAGGGTTAGGGTTAGACTCAGGCTCTTAGGGTTAGGGTTAGACTCAGGCTCTTAGGGTGAGGGTTAGACTCAGGCTCTTCGGGTTAGGGTTAGACTCAGGCTCTTCGGGTTAGGGTTAGACTCAGGCTCTTAGGGTTAGGGTTAGACTCAGGCTCTTAGGGTGAGGGTTAGACTCAGGCTCTTCGGGATAGGGTTAGACTCAGGCTCTTCGGGTTAGGGTTAGACTCAGGCTCTTAGGGTTAGGGTTAGACTCAGGCTCTTAGGGTGAGGGTTAGACTCAGGCTCTTAGGGTTAGGGTTAGACTCAGGCTCTTAGAGTTAGGGTTAGACTCAGGCTCTTAGGGTTAGGGTTGGACTCAGTACTATATATTTGAGTACTGCAGCCGCCGCTGTTGGTGGAGCGCTGCTGCCATCTAGCGAAATATACTTGGGTACTGCAGCCGGCGCTGTTGGTGGAGCGCTGCTGCCATGTAGCGAAATATATTTGGGTACTGCAGCCGGCCCTGTTGGTGGAGCGCTGCTGCCGTCTAGCGAAATGTAATTGGGTACTGCAGCCGCCCTTTTGGTGGAGCGCTGCTGCCATCTAGCGAAATATACTTGGGTATTGCAGCCGTCCCTGTTGGTGGAGCTCTGCTGCCATCTAGCGAAATATACTTGGGTACTGCAGCCGCCCGGTTGGTGGAGCGCTGCTGCCATCTAGCGAAATATATTTGGGTACTGCAGCCGGCTCTGTTGGTGGAGCGCTGCTGCCATCTAGCGAAATATACTTGGGTACTTCAGCCGGGGTTAGGGTTAGGGTTAAGGTTAGACTGTTAGGGTTAGGGTTAGGGTTAGACTCTTAGGGTTAGACTCTTAGGGTTAGGGTTAGACTCTTAGGGTTAGGGTTAGGGTTAGACTCTTAGGGTTAGGGTTAGGGTTAGGGTTAGACTCTTAGGGTTAGGGTTAGACTCTTAGGGTTAGGGTAGGGTTAGGGTTAGACTCTTAGGGTTAGGGTTAGGGTTAGGGTTAGACTCTTAGGGTTAGGGTCAGGGTTAGGGTTAGGGTTAGGGTTAGACTCTTAGGGTTAGGGTTAGGGTTAAGGTTAGACACTTAGTGTTAGGGTTAGAATCTTAGGGATAGGGTTAGGGTTACGGTTAGACTCTTAGGGTTAGGGTTAGGGTTAGACTGTTAGGGTTAGGGTTAGGGTTAGGGTTAGACTCTTAGGGTTAAACTCTTATGTTTAGGGTTAGACTGTTAGGGTTAGAGTTAGGGTTAGGGTTAGACTCTTAGGGTTAGTCTCTTAGGGTTAGGGTTAGACTGTTAGGGTTAGGGTTAGGGTTAGGGTTAGGGTTAGACTCTTAGGGTTAGGGTTAGACTCTTAGGGTTAGGGTTAGGGTTAGGGTTAGACTCAGGGTTACGGTTAGACTCTTAGGGTTAGGGTTATGGTTAGGGTTAGACTCTTAGGGTTAGGCTTAGGGTTAGGGTTAGAGTCTTAGGATTAGGGTTAGGGTTAGGGTTAGGGTTAGGGTTAGACTCAGGCTCTTCGGGTTAGGGTTAGACTCAGGCTCTTAGGGTTAGGGTTAGACGCAGGCTCTTAGGGTTAGGGTTAGATTCAGGCTCTTAGGGTTAGGGTTAGACTCAGGCTCTTCGGGTGAGGGTTAGACTCAGGCTCTTAGGGTTAGGGTTAGACTCAGGCTCTTAGGGTGAGGGTTAGACTCAGGCTCTTAGGGTTAGGGTTAGACTCAGGCTCTTCGGGTTAGGGTTAGACTCAGGCTCTTAGGGTTACGGTTAGACTCAGGCTCTTCGGGTTAGAGTTAGACTCAGGCTCTTAGGGTTAGGGTTAGACTCAGGCTCTTAGGGTGAGGGTTAGACTCAGGCTCTTAGGGTGAGGGTTAGACTCAGGCTCTTAGGGTTAGGGTTAGACTCAGGCTCTTAGGGTTAGGGTTAGACTCAGTACTATATATTTGGGTACTGCAGCCGCCGCTGTTGGTGGAGCGCTGCTGCCATCTAGCGAAATATATTTGGGTACTGCAGCCGGCCCTGTTGGTGGAGCGCTGCTGCCGTCTAGCGAAATATATTTGGGTACTGCAGCCGCCCTTTTGGTGGAGCGCTGCTGCCATCTAGCGAAATATACTTGGGTACTGCAGCCGGCGCTGTTGGTGGAGCGCTGCTGCCATCTAGCGAAATGTAATTGGGTACTGCAGCCGCCCGGTTGGTGGAGCGCTGCTGCCATCTAGCGAAATGTATTGGGTACTGCAGCCGCCCGGTTGGTGGAGCGCTTCTGCCATCTAGCGACATATACTTGGGTACTGCAGCCGGCGCTGTTGGTGGAGCGCTGCTGCCATCTAGCGAAATATATTTGGGTACTGCGGCCGCCCCGTTGGTGGAGCGCTGCTGCCATCTAGCGAAATATAATTGGGTACTGCAGCCGGCCCTGTTGGTGGAGCGCTGCTGCCATCTAGCGAAATGTAGTTGGGTACTGCAGCCGTCCTTCTGGTGGAGCGCTGCTGCCATCTAGCGAAATATATTTGGGTACTGCAGCCGCCCTTTTGGTGGAGCGCTGCTGCCATCTAGCGAAATATACTTGGGTACTGCAACCGGCCCTGTTGGTGGAGCGCTGCTGCCATCTAGCGAAATGTAATTGGGTACTGCAGCCGCCCTTCTGGTGGAGCGCTGCTGCCATCTAGCGAAATGTAATTGGGTACTGCAGCCGCCCTTTTGGTGGAGCGCTGCTGCCATCTAGCGAAATATACTTGGGTACTGCAGCCGGCCCTGTTGGTGGAGCGCTGCTGCCATCTAGCGAAATATATTTGGGTACTGCAGGCGGCCCCTTTTGGTGGAGCGCTGCTGCCATCTAGCGAAATATATTTGGGTACTGCAGCCGGCTCTGTTGGTGGAGCGCTGCTGCCATCTAGCGAAATATACTTGGGTACTTCAGCCGGCCGGTTGGTGGAGCGCTGCTGCCATCTAGCGAAATATAATTGGGTACTGCAGCCGCCCGGTTGGTGGAGCGCTGCTGCCATCTAGCGAAATATATTTGGGTACTGCAGCCGCCCTTTTGGTGGAGCGCTGCTGCCATCTAGCGAAATATATTTGGGTACTGCAGTCGGCTCTGTTGGTGGAGCGCTGCTGCCATCTAGCGAAATATACTTGGGTACTTCAGCCGGGGTTAGGGTTAGGGTTAAGGTTAGACTGTTAGGGTTAGGGTTAGGGTTAGACTCTTAGGGTTAGACTCTTAGGGTTAGGGTTAGACTCTTAGGGTTAGGGTTAGGGTTAGGGTTAGACTCTTAGGGTTAGGGTTAGACTCTTAGGGTTAGGGTTAGGTTTAGGGTTAGACTCTTAGGGTTAGGGTTAGACTCTTAGGGTTAGGGTAGGGTTAGGGTTAGACTCTTAGGGTTAGGGTTAGGGTTAGGGTTAGACTCTTAAGGTTAGGGTCAGGGTTAGGGTTAGGGTTAGGGTTAGGGTTAGACTCTTAGGGTTAGGGTTAGGGTTAAGGTTAGACTCTTAGTGTTAGGGTTAGACTCTTAGGGTTAGGGTTAGGGTTAGGGTTAGACTCTTAGGGTTAGGGTTAGACTCTTAGGGTTAGGGTAGGGTTAGGGTTAGACTCTTAGGGTTAGGGTTAGGGTTAGGGTTAGACTCTTAGGGTTAGGGTCAGGGTTAGGGTTAGGGTTAGGGTTAGGGTTAGACTCTTAGGGTTAGGGTTAGGGTTAAGGTTAGACTCTTAGTGTTAGGGTTAGACTCTTAGGGTTAGGGTCAGGGTTAGGGTTAGGGTTAGGGTTAGGGTTAGACTCTTAGGGTTAGGGTTAAGGTTAGACTCTTAGGGTTAGGGTTAGGGTTAGACTGTTAGGGTTAGGGTTAGGGTTAGGGTTAGACTCTTAGGGTTAGACTCTTAGGGTTAGGGTTAGGGTTAGACTGTTAGGGTTAGGGTTAGGGTTAGGGTTAGACTCTTAGGGTTAGACTCTTAGGGTTAGGGTTAGACTGTTAGGGTTAGGGTTAGGGTTAGGGTTAGACTCTTAGGGTTAGGGTTAGACTCTTAGGGTTAGGTTTAGGGATAGGGTTAGACTCAGGGTTAGGGTTAGACTCTTAAGGTTAGGGTTAGGGTTAGGGTTAGACTGTTAGGGTTAGGGTTAGGGTTAGACTCTTAGGGTTAAACTCTTATGTTTAGGGTTAGACTGTTAGGGTTAGAGTTAGGGTTAGGGTTAGACTCTTAGGGTTAGACTCTTAGGGTTAGGGTTAGACTGTTAGGGTTAGGGTTAGGGTTAGGGTTAGACTCTTAGGGTTAGGGTTAGACTCTTAGGGTTAGGGTTAGGGTTAGGGTTAGGGTTAGACTGTTAGGGTTAGGGTTAGGGTTAGGGTTAGGGTTAGACTGTTAGGGTTAGGGTTAGGGTTAGGGTTAGACTCGTAGGGTTAGGGTTAGACTCAGGCTCTTAGGGTTAGGGTTAGACTCAGGCTCTTAGGGTTAGGGTTAGACTCAGGCTCTTAGGGTGAGGGTTAGACTCAGGCTCTTAGGGTTAGGGTTAGACTCAGGCTCTTAGGGTTAGGGTTAGACTCAGGCTCTTAGGGTGAGGGTTAGACTCAGGCTCTTAGGGTTAGGGTTAGACTCAGGCTCTTAGGGTTAGGGTTAGACTCAGGCTCTTAGGGTGAGGGTTAGACTCAGGCTCTTAGGGTTAGGGTTAGACTCAGGCTCTATAGGGTGAGGGTTAGACTCAGGCTCTTCGGGTTAGGGTTAGACTCAGGCTCTTAGGGTTAGGGTTAGACTCAGGCTCTTAGGGTGAGGGTTAGACTCAGGCTCTTAGGGTTAGGGTTAGACTCAGGCTCTTAGGGTGAGGGTTAGACTCAGGCTCTTAGGGTTAGGGTTAGACTCAGGCTCTTAGGGTGAGGGTTAGACTCAGGCTCTTAGGGTTAGGGTTAGACTCAGGCTCTTAGGTTTCGCTAGATGGCAGCAGCGCTCCACCAACCGGGCGGCTGCAGTACCCAAGTATATTTCGCTAGATGGCAGCAGCGCTCCACCAACAGCGCCGGCTGCAGTACCCAAGTATATTTCGCTAGATGGCAGCAGCGCTCCACCAACAGCGCCGGCTGCAGTACCCAAATATATTTCGCTAGATGGCAGCAGCGCTCCACCAACCGGGCGGCTGCAGTACCCAATTACATTTCGCTAGATGGCAGCAGCGCTCCACCAAACGGGGCGGCTGCAGTACCCAAGTATATTTCGCTAGACGGCAGCACCGCTCCACCAAAAGGGCGGCTGCAGTACCCAATTACGTTTCGCTAGATGGCAGCAGCGCTCCACCAAAAGGGCGGCTGCAGTACCCAATTACATTTCGCTAGATGCCAGAAGCGCTCCACCAACAGCGCCGGCTGCAGTACCCAATTATATTTCGCTAGATGGCAGCAGCGCTCCACCAACCGGTCGGCTGCAGTACCCAATTACATTTCGCTAGATGGCAGCAGCGCTCCACCAAAAGGGCGGCTGCAGTACCCAAATATATTTTGCTAGACGGCAGCAGCGCTCCACCAACAGCGCCGGCTGCAGTACCCAAGTATATTTCGCTAGATGGCAGCAGCGCTCCACCAACAGGGCGGCTGCAGTACCCAAATATATTTCGCTAGATGGCAGAAGCGCTCCACCAACAGGGCCGGCTGCAGTACCCAAATATATTTCGCGAGACGGCAGCAGCGCTCCACCAACCGGGCCGGCTGCAGTACCCAAATATATTTCGCTAGATGGCAGCAGCGCTCCACCAACAGGGCCGGCTGCACTACCCAAATATATTTCGCTAGATGGCAGCAGCGCACCACCAACCGGGCCGGCTGCAGTACCCAATTACATTTCGCTAGATGGCAGCAGCGCTCCACCAAAAGGGCGGCTGCAGTACCCAAATATATTTCGCTAGATGGCAGCAGCGCTCCACCAACAGCGCCGGCTGCAGTACCCTAGTATATTTCGCTAGATAGCAGCAGCGCTCCACCAAAAGGGTTAGGGTTAGACTCAGGCTCTTAGGCTTAGGGTTAGACTCAGGCTCTTAGGGTTAGGGTTAGACTCAGGCTCTTAGGGTTAGGGTTGGACTCAGGCTCTTCGGGTTAGGGTTAGACTCAGGCTCTTAGGGTGAGGGTTAGACTCAGGCTCTTAGGGTGAGGGTTAGACTCAGGCTCTTCGGGTTAGGGTTAGACTCAGGCTCTTCGGGTTAGGGTTAGACTCAGGCTCTTAGGGTTAGGGTTGGACTCAGGCTCTTCGGGTTAGGGTTAGACTCAGGCTATTCGGGTTAGGGTTAGACTCAGGCTCTTAGGGTTAGGCTTAGACTCAGGCTCTTAGGGTTAGGGTTAGACTCAGGCTCTTAGGGTTAGGGTTAGACTCAGGCTCTTAGGGTGAGGGTTAGACTCAGGCTCTTAGGGTTAGGGTTAGACTCAGGCTCTTAGGGTGAGGGTTAGACTCAGGCTCTTAGGGTGAGGGTTAGACTCAGGCTCTTCGGGTTAGGGTTAGACTCAGGCTCTTAGGGTTAGGGTTAGACTCAGGCTCTTAGGGTGAGGGTTAGACTCAGGCTCTTAGGGTTAGGGTTAGACTCAGGCTCTTCGGGTTAGGGTTAGACTCAGGCTCTTAGGGTTAGGGTTAGACTCAGGCTCTTAGGGTGAGGGTTAGACTCAGGCTCTTAGGGTGAGGGTTAGACTCAGGCTCTTCGGGTTAGGGTTACACTCAGGCTCTTAGGGTTAGGGTTAGACTCAGGCTCTTAGGGTTAGGGTTAGACTCAGGCTCTTCGGGTGAGGGTTAGACTCAGGCTCTTAGGGTTAGGGTTAGACTCAGGCTCTTCGGGTTAGGGTTAGACTCAGGCTCTTCGGGTTAGGGTTAGACTCAGGCTCTTAGGGTTAGGGTTAGACTCAGGCTCTTCGGGTGAGGGTTAGACTCAGGCTATTCGGGTTAGGGTTAGACTCAGGCTCTTAGCGTGAGGGTTAGACTCAGGCTCTTAGGGTTAGGGTTAGACTCAGGCTCTTAGGGTTAGGGTTAGACTCAGGCTCTTAGGGTTAGGGTTAGACTCAGGCTCTTAGGGTTAGGGTTAGACTCAGGCTCTTAGGGTTAGGGTTAGACTCAGGCTCTTAGGGTGAGGGTTAGACTCAGGCTCTTCGGGTTAGGGTTAGACTCAGGCTCTTCGGGTTAGGGTTAGACTCAGGCTCTTAGGGTTAGGGTTAGACTCAGGCTCTTAGGGTGAGGGTTAGACTCAGGCTCTTCGGGATAGGGTTAGACTCAGGCTCTTCGGGTTAGGGTTAGACTCAGGCTCTTAGGGTTAGGGTTAGACTCAGGCTCTTAGGGTGAGGGTTAGACTCAGGCTCTTAGGGTTAGGGTTAGACTCAGGCTCTTAGAGTTAGGGTTAGACTCAGGCTCTTAGGGTTAGGGTTGGACTCAGTACTATATATTTGAGTACTGCAGCCGCCGCTGTTGGTGGAGCGCTGCTGCCATCTAGCGAAATATACTTGGGTACTGCAGCCGGCGCTGTTGGTGGAGCGCTGCTGCCATGTAGCGAAATATATTTGGGTACTGCAGCCGGCCCTGTTGGTGGAGCGCTGCTGCCGTCTAGCGAAATGTAATTGGGTACTGCAGCCGCCCTTTTGGTGGAGCGCTGCTGCCATCTAGCGAAATATACTTGGGTATTGCAGCCGTCCCTGTTGGTGGAGCTCTGCTGCCATCTAGCGAAATATACTTGGGTACTGCAGCCGCCCGGTTGGTGGAGCGCTGCTGCCATCTAGCGAAATATATTTGGGTACTGCAGCCGGCTCTGTTGGTGGAGCGCTGCTGCCATCTAGCGAAATATACTTGGGTACTTCAGCCGGGGTTAGGGTTAGGGTTAAGGTTAGACTGTTAGGGTTAGGGTTAGGGTTAGACTCTTAGGGTTAGACTCTTAGGGTTAGGGTTAGACTCTTAGGGTTAGGGTTAGGGTTAGACTCTTAGGGTTAGGGTTAGGGTTAGGGTTAGACTCTTAGGGTTAGGGTTAGACTCTTAGGGTTAGGGTAGGGTTAGGGTTAGACTCTTAGGGTTAGGGTTAGGGTTAGGGTTAGACTCTTAGGGTTAGGGTCAGGGTTAGGGTTAGGGTTAGGGTTAGACTCTTAGGGTTAGGGTTAGGGTTAAGGTTAGACACTTAGTGTTAGGGTTAGAATCTTAGGGATAGGGTTAGGGTTACGGTTAGACTCCTAGGGTTAGGGTTAGGGTTAGACTGTTAGGGTTAGGGTTAGGGTTAGGGTTAGACTCTTAGGGTTAAACTCTTATGTTTAGGGTTAGACTGTTAGGGTTAGAGTTAGGGTTAGGGTTAGACTCTTAGGGTTAGACTCTTAGGGTTAGGGTTAGACTGTTAGGGTTAGGGTTAGGGTTAGGGTTAGGGTTAGACTCTTAGGGTTAGGGTTAGACTCTTAGGGTTAGGGTTAGGGTTAGGGTTAGACTCAGGGTTACGGTTAGACTCTTAGGGTTAGGGTTATGGTTAGGGTTAGACTCTTAGGGTTAGGCTTAGGGTTAGGGTTAGAGTCTTAGGATTAGGGTTAGGGTTAGGGTTAGGGTTAGGGTTAGACTCAGGCTCTTCGGGTTAGGGTTAGACTCAGGCTCTTAGGGTTAGGGTTAGACGCAGGCTCTTAGGGTTAGGGTTAGATTCAGGCTCTTAGGGTTAGGGTTAGACTCAGGCTCTTCGGGTGAGGGTTAGACTCAGGCTCTTAGGGTTAGGGTTAGACTCAGGCTCTTAGGGTGAGGGTTAGACTCAGGCTCTTAGGGTGAGGGTTAGACTCAGGCTCTTAGGGTTAGGGTTAGACTCAGGCTCTTAGGGTTACGGTTAGACTCAGGCTCTTCGGGTTAGAGTTAGACTCAGGCTCTTAGGGTTAGGGTTAGACTCAGGCTCTTAGGGTGAGGGTTAGACTCAGGCTCTTAGGGTGAGGGTTAGACTCAGGCTCTTAGGGTTAGGGTTAGACTCAGGCTCTTAGGGTTAGGGTTAGACTCAGTACTATATATTTGGGTACTGCAGCCGCCGCTGTTGGTGGAGCGCTGCTGCCATCTAGCGAAATATATTTGGGTACTGCAGCCGGCCCTGTTGGTGGAGCGCTGCTGCCGTCTAGCGAAATATATTTGGGTACTGCAGCCGCCCTTTTGGTGGAGCGCTGCTGCCATCTAGCGAAATATACTTGGGTACTGCAGCCGGCGCTGTTGGTGGAGCGCTGCTGCCATCTAGCGAAATGTAATTGGGTACTGCAGCCGCCCTTTTGGTGTAGCGCTGCTGCCATCTAGCGAAATATACTTGGGTACTGCAGCCGGCGCTGTTGGTGGAGCGCTGCTGCCATCTAGCGAAATGTAATTGGGTACTGCAGCCGCCCTTTTGGTGGAGCGCTGCTGCCATCTAGCGAAATGTATTGGGTACTGCAGCCGCCCTTTTGGTGGAGCGCTTCTGCCATCTAGCGACATATACTTGGGTACTGCAGCCGGCGCTGTTGGTGGAGCGCTGCTGCCATCTAGCGAAATATATTTGGGTACTGCGGCCGCCCCGTTGGTGGAGCGCTGCTGCCATCTAGCGAAATATAATTGGGTACTGCAGGCGGCCCTGTTGGTGGAGCGCTGCTGCCATCTAGCGAAATGTAGTTGGGTACTGCAGCCGTCCTTCTGGTGGAGCGCTGCTGCCATCTAGCGAAATGTAATTGGGTACTGCAGCCGCCCTTTTGGTGGAGCGCTGCTGCCATCTAGCGAAATATACTTGGGTACTGCAACCGGCCCTGTTGGTGGAGCGCTGCTGCCATCTAGCGAAATGTAATTGGGTACTGCAGCCGCCCTTCTGGTGGAGCGCTGCTGCCATCTAGCGAAATGTAATTGGGTACTGCAGCCGCCCGGTTGGTGGAGCGCTGCTGCCATCTAGCGAAATATACTTGGGTACTGCAGCCGGCCCTGTTGGTGGAGCGCTGCTGCCATCTAGCGAAATATATTTGGGTACTGCAGGCGGCCCCTTTTGGTGGAGCGCTGCTGCCATCTAGCGAAATATATTTGGGTACTGCAGCCGGCTCTGTTGGTGGAGCGCTGCTGCCATCTAGCGAAATATACTTGGGTACTTCAGCCGGCCGGTTGGTGGAGCGCTGCTGCCATCTAGCGAAATATAATTGGGTACTGCAGCCGCCCGGTTGGTGGAGCGCTGCTGCCATCTAGCGAAATATATTTGGGTACTGCAGCCGCCCTTTTGGTGGAGCGCTGCTGCCATCTAGCGAAATATATTTGGGTACTGCAGTCGGCTCTGTTGGTGGAGCGCTGCTGCCATCTAGCGAAATATACTTGGGTACTTCAGCCGGGGTTAGGGTTAGGGTTAAGGTTAGACTGTTAGGGTTAGGGTTAGGGTTAGACTCTTAGGGTTAGACTCTTAGGGTTAGGGTTAGACTCTTAGGGTTAGGGTTAGGGTTAGGGTTAGACTCTTAGGGTTAGGGTTAGACTCTTAGGGTTAGGGTTAGGTTTAGGGTTAGACTCTTAGGGTTAGGGTTAGACTCTTAGGGTTAGGGTAGGGTTAGGGTTAGACTCTTAGGGTTAGGGTTAGGGTTAGGGTTAGACTCTTAAGGTTAGGGTCAGGGTTAGGGTTAGGGTTAGGGTTAGGGTTAGACTCTTAGGGTTAGGGTTAGGGTTAAGGTTAGACTCTTAGTGTTAGGGTTAGACTCTTAGGGTTAGGGTTAGGGTTAGGGTTAGACTCTTAGGGTTAGGGTTAGACTCTTAGGGTTAGGGTAGGGTTAGGGTTAGACTCTTAGGGTTAGGGTTAGGGTTAGGGTTAGACTCTTAGGGTTAGGGTCAGGGTTAGGGTTAGGGTTAGGGTTAGGGTTAGACTCTTAGGGTTAGGGTTAGGGTTAAGGTTAGACTCTTAGTGTTAGGGTTAGACTCTTAGGGTTAGGGTCAGGGTTAGGGTTAGGGTTAGGGTTAGGGTTAGACTCTTAGGGTTAGGGTTAAGGTTAGACTCTTAGTGTTAGGGTTAGACTCTTAGGGTTAGGGTTAGGGTTAGACTCTTAGGGTTAGGGTTAGGGTTAGACTGTTAGGGTTAGGGTTAGGGTTAGGGTTAGACTCTTAGGGTTAGACTCTTAGGGTTAGGGTTAGGGTTAGACTGTTAGGGTTAGGGTTAGGGTTAGGGTTAGACTCTTAGGGTTAGACTCTTAGGGTTAGGGTTAGACTCTTAGGGTTAGGGTTAGGGTTAGGGTTAGACTCTTAGGGTTAGGGTTAGACTCTTAGGGTTAGGTTTAGGGATAGGGTTAGACTCAGGGTTAGGGTTAGACTCTTAAGGTTAGGGTTAGGGTTAGGGTTAGACTGTTAGGGTTAGGGTTAGGGTTAGACTCTTAGGGTTAAACTCTTATGTTTAGGGTTAGACTGTTAGGGTTAGAGTTAGGGTTAGGGTTAGACTCTTAGGGTTAGACTCTTAGGGTTAGGGTTAGACTGTTAGGGTTAGGGTTAGGGTTAGGGTTAGACTCTTAGGGTTAGGGTTAGACTCTTAGGGTTAGGGTTAGGGTTAGGGTTAGGGTTAGACTGTTAGGGTTAGGGTTAGGGTTAGGGTTAGGGTTAGACTGTTAGGGTTAGGGTTAGGGTTAGGGTTAGACTCGTAGGGTTAGGGTTAGACTCAGGCTCTTAGGGTTAGGGTTAGACTCAGGCTCTTAGGGTTAGGGTTAGACTCAGGCTCTTAGGGTGAGGGTTAGACTCAGGCTCTTAGGGTTAGGGTTAGACTCAGGCTCTTAGGGTGAGGGTTAGACTCAGGCTCTTAGGGTTAGGGTTAGACTCAGGCTCTTAGGGTTAGGGTTAGACTCAGGCTCTTAGGGTGAGGGTTAGACTCAGGCTCTTAGGGTTAGGGTTAGACTCAGGCTCTATAGGGTGAGGGTTAGACTCAGGCTCTTCGGGTTAGGGTTAGACTCAGGCTCTTAGGGTGAGGGTTAGACTCAGGCTCTTAGGGTGAGGGTTAGACTCAGGCTCTTAGGGTTAGGGTTAGACTCAGGCTCTTAGGGTTAGGGTTAGACTCAGGCTCTTAGGGTTAGGGTTAGACTCAGGCTCTTAGGGTGAGGGTTAGACTCAGGCTCTTAGGGTTAGGGTTAGACTCAGGCTCTTAGGTTTCGCTAGATGGCAGCAGCGCTCCACCAACCGGGCGGCTGCAGTACCCAAGTATATTTCGCTAGATGGCAGCAGCGCTCCACCAACAGCGCCGGCTGCAGTACCCAAGTATATTTCGCTAGATGGCAGCAGCGCTCCACCAACAGCGCCGGCTGCAGTACCCAAATATATTTCGCTAGATGGCAGCAGCGCTCCACCAAAAGGGCGGCTGCAGTACCCAATTACATTTCGCTAGATGGCAGCAGCGCTCCACCAAACGGGGCGGCTGCAGTACCCAAGTATATTTCGCTAGACGGCAGCACCGCTCCACCAAAAGGGCGGCTGCAGTACCCAATTACGTTTCGCTAGATGGCAGCAGCGCTCCACCAAAAGGGCGGCTGCAGTACCCAATTACATTTCGCTAGATGCCAGAAGCGCTCCACCAACAGCGCCGGCTGCAGTACCCAATTATATTTCGCTAGATGGCAGCAGCGCTCCACCAACCGGTCGGCTGCAGTACCCAATTACATTTCGCTAGATGGCAGCAGCGCTCCACCAAAAGGGCGGCTGCAGTACCCAAATATATTTTGCTAGACGGCAGCAGCGCTCCACCAACAGCGCCGGCTGCAGTACCCAAGTATATTTCGCTAGATGGCAGCAGCGCTCCACCAACAGGGCGGCTGCAGTACCCAAATATATTTCGCTAGATGGCAGCAGCGCTCCACCAACAGGGCCGGCTGCAGTACCCAAATATATTTCGCGAGACGGCAGCAGCGCTCCACCAACCGGGCCGGCTGCAGTACCCAAATATATTTCGCTAGATGGCAGCAGCGCTCCACCAACAGGGCCGGCTGCACTACCCAAATATATTTCGCTAGATGGCAGCAGCGCACCACCAACCGGGCCGGCTGCAGTACCCAATTACATTTCGCTAGATGGCAGCAGCGCTCCACCAAAAGGGCGGCTGCAGTACCCAAATATATTTCGCTAGATGGCAGCAGCGCTCCACCAACAGCGCCGGCTGCAGTACCCTAGTATATTTCGCTAGATAGCAGCAGCGCTCCACCAAAAGGGTTAGGGTTAGACTCAGGCTCTTAGGGTTAGGGTTAGACTCAGGCTCTTAGGGTTAGGGTTAGACTCAGGCTCTTAGGGTTAGGGTTGGACTCAGGCTCTTCGGGTTAGGGTTAGACTCAGGCTCTTAGGGTGAGGGTTAGACTCAGGCTCTTAGGGTGAGGGTTAGACTCAGGCTCTTCGGGTTAGGGTTAGACTCAGGCTCTTCGGGTTAGGGTTAGACTCAGGCTCTTAGAGTTAGGGTTAGACTCAGGCTCTTCGGGTTAGGGTTAGACTCAGGCTCTTAGGGTTAGGGTTAGACTCAGGCTCTTAGGGTGAGGGTTAGACTCAGGCTCTTAGGGTTAGGGTTAGACTCAGGCTCTTAGGTTTCGCTAGATGGCAGCAGCGCTCCACCAAAAGGGCGGCTGCAGTACCCAAATATATTTCGCTAGATGCCAGCAGCGCTCCACCAACAGAGCCGGCTGCAGTACCCAATTATATTTCGCTAGATGGCAGCAGCGCTCCACCAACCGGTCGGCTGCAGTACCCAATTGCATTTCGCTAGATGGCAGCAGCGCTCCACCAAAAGGGCGGCTGCAGTACCCAAATATAATTCGCTAGATGTCAGCAGCGCTCCACCAACAGCGCCGGCTGCAGTACCCAAGTATATTTCGCTAGATGGCAGCAGCGCTCCACCAACCGGGCGGCTGCAGTACCCAAGTATATTTCGCTAGATGGCAGCAGCGCTCCACCAACAGCGACGGCTGCAGTACCCAAATATATTTCGCTAGATGGCAGCAGCGCTCCACCAAACGGGCGGCTGCAGTACCCAAGTGTATTTCGCTAGATGGCAGCAGTGCTCCACCAACGGGGCCGGCTGCAGTACCCAAGTATATTTCGCTAGATGGCAGCAGCGCTCCACTAACAGCGACGGCTGCAGTACCCAAATATATTTCGCTAGATGGCAGCAGCGCTCCACCAAACGGGCGGCTACAGTACCCAATTACATTTCGCTAGATGGCAGCAGCACTCCACCAACAGGGCCGGCTGCAGTACCCAAATATATTTCGCTAGATGGCAGCAGCGCTCCACCAAAAGGGCGGCTGCAGTACCCAAATATATTTCGCTAGATGGCAGCAGCGCTCCACCAACAGCGCCGGCTGCAGTACCCAATTACATTTCGCTAGATGGCAGCAGCGCTCCACCAACATTGCCGGCTGCAGTACCCAATTACATTTCGCTAGATGGCAGCAGAGCTCCACCAAAAGGGCCGGCTGCAGTACCCAAATATATTTCGCGAGACGGCAGCAGCGCTCCACCAACCGGGCCGGCTGCAGTACCCAAATATATTTCGCTAGATGGCAGCAGCGCTCCACCAACAGGGCCGGCTGCACTACCCAAATATATTTCGCTAGATGGCAGCAGCGCTCCACCAACCGGGCCGGCTGCAGTACCCAATTACATTTCGCTAGATGGCAGCAGCGCTCCACCAAAAGGGCGGTTGCAGTACCCAAATATATTTCGCTAGATGGCAGCAGCGCTCCACCAACAGCGCCGGCTGCAGTACCCTCGTATATTTCGCTAGATAGCAGCAGCGCTCCACCAAAAGGGTTAGGGTTAGACTCAGGCTCTTAGGCTTAGGGTTAGACTCAGGCTCTTAGGGTTAGGGTTAGACTCAGGCTCTTAGGGTGAGGGTTAGACTCAGGCTCTTAGGGTTAGGGTTAGACTCAGGCTCTTAGAGTTAGGGTTAGACTCAGGCTCTTCGGGTTAGGGTTAGGGTTAGGGTTAGGGTTAGACTCTTAGGGTTAGGGTTAGGGTTAAGGTTAGACTCTTAGTGTTAGGGTTAGACTCTTAGGGTTAGGGTTAGGGTTAGACTCTTAGGGTTAGGGTTAGGGTTAGACTGTTAGGGTTAGGGTTAGGGTTAGGGTTAGACTCTTAGGGTTAGACTCTTAGGGTTAGGGTTAGACTGTTAGGGTTAGGGTTAGGGTTAGACTCTTAGGGTTAGGGTTAGACTCTTAGGGTTAGGGTTAGGGTTAGGGTTAGACTCAGGGTTAGGGTTAGACTCTTAGGGTTAGGGTTAGGGTTAGGGTTAGACTGTTAGGGTTAGGGTTAGGGTTAGGGTTAGACTCTTAGGGTTAAACTCTTATGTTTAGGGTTAGACTGTTAGGGTTAGAGTTAGGGTTAGGGTTAGACTCTTAGGGTTAGACTCTTAGGGTTAGGGTTAGACTCTTAGGGTTAGGGTTAGGGTTAGGGTTAGACTCTTAGGGTTAGGGTTAGACTCTTAGAGTTAGGGTTAGGGTTAGGGTTAGGGTTAGACTGTTAGGGTTAGGGTTAGGGTTAGGGTTAGACTCGTAGGGTTAGGGTTAGACTCAGGCTCTTAGGGTGAGGGTTAGACTCAGGCTCTTAGGGTGAGGGTTAGACTCAGGCTCTTAGGGTTAGGGTTAGACTCAGGCTCTTCGGGTTAGGGTTAGACTCAGGCTCTTAGGGTGAGGGTTAGACTCAGGCTCTTAGGTTTAGGGTTAGACTCAGGCTCTTAGGTTTCGCTAGATGGCAGCAGCGCTCCACCAACCGGGCGGCTGCAGTACCCAAGTATATTTCGCTAGATGGCAGCAGCGCTCCACCAACAGCGACGGCTGCAGTACCCAAGTATATTTCGCTAGATGGCAGCAGCGCTCCACCAACAGCGCCGGCTGCAGTACCCAAATATATTTCGCTAGATGGCAGCATCGCTCCACCAAAAGGGCGGCTGCAGTACCCAATTACATTTCGCTAGATGGCAGCAGCGCTCCACCAAAAGGGCGGCTGCAGTACCCAAGTATATTTCGCTAGACGGCAGCAGCGCTCCACCAAAAGGGCGGCTGCAGTACCCAATTACGTTTCGCTAGATGGCAGCAGCGCTCCACCAAAAGGGCGGCTGCAGTACCCAAATATATTTCGCTAGATGCCAGAAGCGCTCCCCCAACAGCGCCGGCTGCAGTACCCAATTATATTTCGCTAGATGGCAGCAGCGCTCCACCAACCGGTCGGCTGCAGTACCCAATTACATTTCGCTAGATGGCAGCAGCGCTCCACCAGAAGGGCGGCTGCAGTACCCAAATATATTTCGCTAGATGGCAGCAGCGCTCCACCAACAGCGCCGGCTGCAGTACCCAAGTATATTTCGCTAGATGGCAGCAGCGCTCCACCAACAGGGCGGCTGCAGTACCCAATTACATTTCGCTAGATGGCAGCAGAGCTCCACCAACAGGGCCGGCTGCAGTACCCAAATATATTTCGCGAGACGGCAGCAGCGCTCCACCAACCGGGCCGGCTGCAGTACCCAAATATATTTCGCTAGATGGCAGCAGCGCTCCACCAACAGGGCCGGCTGCACTACCCAAATATATTTCGCTAGATGGCAGCAGCGCACCACCAACCGGGCCGGCTGCAGTACCCAATTACATTTCGCTAGATGGCAGCAGCGCTCCACCAAAAGGGCGGCTGCAGTACCCAAATATATTTCGCTAGATGGCAGCAGCGCTCCACCAAAAGGGTTAGGGTTAGACTCAGGCTCTTAGGGTTAGGGTTAGACTCAGGCTCTTAGGGTTAGGGTTAGACTCAGGCTCTTAGGGTTAGGGTTGGACTCAGGCTCTTCGGGTTAGGGTTAGACTCAGGCTATTCGGGTTAGGGTTAGACTTAGGCTCTTAGGGTTAGGCTTAGACTCAGGCTCTTAGGGTTAGGGTTAGACTCAGGCTCTTAGGGTTAGGGTTAGACTCAGGCTCTTAGGGTGAGGGTTAGACTCAGGCTCTTAGGGTTAGGGTTAGACTCAGGCTCTTAGGGTGAGGGTTAGACTCAGGCTCTTAGGGTGAGGGTTAGACTCAGGCTCTTCGGGTTAGGGTTAGACTCAGGCTCTTAGGGTTAGGGTTAGACTCAGGCTCTTAGGGTGAGGGTTAGACTCAGGCTCTTAGGGTGAGGGTTAGACTCAGGCTCTTAGGGTTAGGGTTAGACTCAGGCTCTTCGGGTTAGGGTTAGACTCAGGCTCTTAGGGTTAGGGTTAGACTCAGGCTCTTAGGGTGAGGGTTAGACTCAGGCTCTTAGGGTGAGGGTTAGACTCAGGCTCTTCGGCTTAGGGTTAGACTCAGGCTCTTCGGGTTAGGGTTAGACTCAGGCTCTTAGGGTTAGGGTTAGACTCAGGCTCTTCGGGTGAGGGTTAGACTCAGGCTCTTAGGGTTAGGGTTAGACTCAGGCTCTTCGGGTTAGGGTTAGACTCAGGCTCTTCGGGTTAGGGTTAGACTCAGGCTCTTAGGGTGAGGGTTAGACTCAGGCTCTTAGGGTTAGGGTTAGACTCAGGCTCTTCGGGTTAGGGTTAGACTCAGGCTCTTAGCGTGAGGGATAGACTCAGGCTCTTAGGGTTAGGGTTAGACTCAGGCTCTTAGGGTTAGGGTTAGATTCAGGCTCTTAGGGTTAGGGTTAGACTCAGGCTCTTCGGGTTAGGGTTAGACTCAGGCTCTTCGGGTTAGGGTTCGACTAAGGCTCTTAGGGTTAGGGTTAGACTCAGGCTCTTCGGGTTAGGGTTAGACTCAGGCTCTTCGGGTTAGGGTTAGACTCAGGCTCTTAGGGTGAGGGTTAGACTCAGGCTCTTCGGGATAGGGTTAGACTCAGGCTCTTAGGGTTAGGGTTAGACTCAGGCTCTTAGGGTTAGGGTTAGACTCAGGCTCTTAGGGTGAGGGTTAGACTCAGGCTCTTAGGGTGAGGGTTAGACTCAGGCTCTTAGAGTTAGGGTTAGACTCAGGCTCTTAGGGTTAGGGTTGGACTCAGTACTATATATTTGAGTACTGCAGCCGCCGCTGTTGGTGGAGCGCTGCTGCCATCTAGCGAAATATACTTGGGTACTGCAGCCGGCGCTGTTGGTGGAGCGCTGCTGCCATGTAGCGAAATATATTTGGGTACTGCAGCCGGCCCTGTTGGTGGAGCGCTGCTGCCATCTAGCGAAATACATTTGGGTACTGCAGCCGCCCTTTTGGTGGAGCGCTGCTGCCATCTAGCGAAATATACTTGGGTATTGCAGCCGTCCCTGTTGGTGGAGCTCTGCTGCCATCTAGCGAAATATACTTGGGTACTTCAGCCGGGGTTAGGGTTAGGGTTAAGGTTAGACTGTTAGGGTTAGGGTTAGGGTTAGACTCTTAGGGTTAGACTCTTAGGGTTAGGGTTAGACTCTTAGGGTTAGGGTTAGGGTTAGACTCTTAGGGTTAGGGTTAGGGTTAGGGTTAGACTCTTAGGGTTAGGGTTAGACTCTTAGGGTTAGGGTAGGGTTAGTGTTAGAATCTTAGGGTTAGGGTTAGGGTTAGGGTTAGACTCTTAGGGTTAGGGTCAGGGTTAGGGTTAGGGTTAGGGTTAGACTCTTAGGGTTAGGGTTAGGGTTAAGGTTAGACACTTAGTGTTAGGGTTAGAATCTTAGGGTTAGGGTTAGGGTTACGGTTAGACTCTTAGGGTTAGGGTTAGGGTTAGACTGTTAGGGTTAGGGTTAGGGTTAGGGTTAGACTCTTAGGGTTAAACTCTTATGTTTAGGGTTAGACTGTTAGGGTTAGAGTTAGGGTTAGGGTTAGACTCTTAGGGTTAGACTCTTAGGGTTAGGGTTAGACTGTTAGGGTTAGGGTTAGGGTTAGACTCTTAGGGTTAGGGTTAGACTCTTAGGGTTAGGGTTAGGGTTAGGGTTAGACTCAGGGTTACGGTTAGACTCTTAGGGTTAGGGTTATGGTTAGGGTTAGACTCTTAGGGTTAGGCTTAGGGTTAGGGTTAGACTCTTAGGATTAGGGTTAGGGTTAGGGTTAGGGTTAGGGTTAGACTCAGGCTCTTCGGGTTAGGGTTAGACTCAGGCTCTTAGGGTTAGGGTTAGACGCAGGCTCTTAGGGTTAGGGTTAGATTCAGGCTCTTAGGGTTAGGGTTAGACTCAGGCTCTTCGGGTGAGGGTTAGACTCAGGCTCTTCGGGTTAGGGTTAGACTCAGGCTCTTAGGGTGAGGGTTAGACTCAGGCTCTTAGGGTTAGGGTTAGACTCAGGCTCTTCGGGTTAGGGTTAGACTCAGGCTCTTAGGGTTACGGTTAGACTCAGGCTCTTCGGGTTAGAGTTAGACTCAGGCTCTTAGGGTTAGGGTTAGACTCAGGCTCTTAGGGTGAGGGTTAGACTCAGGCTCTTAGGGTGAGGGTTAGACTCAGGCTCTTAGGGTTAGGGTTAGACTCAGGCTCTTAGGGTTAGGGTTAGACTCAGTACTATATATTTGGGTACTGCAGCCGCCGCTGTTGGTGGAGCGCTGCTGCCATCTAGCGAAATATACTTGGGTACTGCAGCCGGCGCTGTTGGTGGAGCGCTGCTGCCATGTAGCGAAATATATTTGGGTACTGCAGCCGGCCCTGTTGGTGGAGCGCTGCTGCCGTCTAGCGAAATATATTTGGGTACTGCAGCCGCCCTTTTGGTGGAGCGCTGCTGCCATCTAGCCAAATATACTTGGGTATTGCAGCCGTCCCTGTTGGTGGAGCTCTGCTGCCATCTAGCCAAATATACTTGGGTACTGCAGCCGCCCTTTTGGTGAAGCGCTGCTGCCATCTAGCGAAATATACTTGGGTACTGCAGCCGGCGCTGTTGGTGGAGCGCTTCTGCCATCTAGCGAAATGTAATTGGGTACTGCAGCCGCCCTTTTGGTGGAGCGCTGCTGCCATCTAGCGAAATGTATTGGGTACTGCAGCCGCCCTTTTGGTGGAGCGCTTCTGCCATCTAGCGACATATACTCGGGTACTGCAGCCGGCGCTGTTGGTGGAGCGCTGCTGCCATCTAGCGAAATATATTTGGGTACTGCAGCCGCCCTTCTGGTGGAGCGCTGCTGCCATCTAGCGAAATGTAATTGGGTACTGCAGCCGCCCGGTTGGTGGAGCGCTGCTGCCATCTAGCGAAATATACTTGGGTACTGCAGCCGGCCCTGTTGGTGGAGCGCTGCTGCCATCTAGCGAAATATATTTGGGTACTGCAGGCGGCCCCTTTTGGTGGAGCGCTGCTGCCATCTAGCGAAATATATTTGGGTACTGCAGCCGGCTCTGTTGGTGGAGCGCTGCTGCCATCTAGCGAAATATACTTGGGTACTTCAGCCGGCCGGTTGGTGGAGCGCTGCTGCCATCTAGCGAAATATAATTGGGTACTGCAGCCGCCCGGTTGGTGGAGCGCTGCTGCCATCTAGCGAAATATACTTGGGTACTGCAGCCGCCCTTTTGGTGGAGCGCTGCTGCCATCTAGCGAAATATATTTGGGTACTTCAGCCGGGGTTAGGGTTAGGGTTAAGGTTAGACTGTTAGGGTTAGGGTTAGTGTTAGACTCTTAGGGTTAGACTCTTAGGGTTAGGGTTAGACTCTTAGGGTTAGGGTTAGGGTTAGGGTTAGACTCTTAGGGTTAGGGTTAGACTCTTAGGGTTAGGGTTAGGTTTAGGGTTAGACTCTTAGGGTTAGGGTTAGACTCTTAGGGTTAGGGTAGGGTTAGGGTTAGACTCTTAGGGTTAGGGTTAGGGTTAGGGTTAGACTCTTAAGGTTAGGGTCAGGGTTAGGGTTAGGGTTAGGGTTAGGGTTAGACCCTTAGGGTTAGGGTTAGGGTTAAGGTTAGACTCTTAGTGTTAGGGTTAGACTCTTAGGGTTAGGGTTAGGGTTAGGGTTAGACTCTTAGGGTTAGGGTTAGACTCTTAGGGTTAGGGTAGGGTTAGGGTTAGACTCTTAGGGTTAGGGTTAGGGTTAGGGTTAGACTCTTAGGGTTAGGGTCAGGGTTAGGGTTAGGGTTAGGGTTAGGGTTAGACTCTTAGGGTTAGGGTTAGGGTTAAGGTTAGACTCTTAGGGTTAGACTCTTAGGGTTAGGGTTAGGGTTAGACTGTTAGGGTTAGGGTTAGGGTTAGGGTTAGACTCTTAGGGTTAGACTCTTAGGGTTAGGGTTAGACTGTTAGGGTTAGGGTTAGGGTTAGGGTTAGACTCTTAGGGTTAGGGTTAGACTCTTAGGGTTAGGTTTAGGGTTAGGGTTAGACTCAGGGTTAGGGTTAGACTCTTAGGGTTAGGGTTAGGGTTAGGGTTAGACTGTTAGGGTTAGGGTTAGGGTTAGGGTTAGACTCTTAGGGTTAAACTCTTATGTTTAGGGTTAGACTGTTAGGGTTAGAGTTAGGGTTAGGGTTAGACTCTTAGGGTTAGACTCTTAGGGTTAGGGTTAGACTGTTAGGGTTAGGGTTAGGGTTAGGGTTAGACTCTTAGGGTTAGGGTTAGACTCTTAGGGTTAGGGTTAGGGTTAGGGTTAGGGTTAGACTGTTAGGGTTAGGGTTAGGGTTAGGGTTAGGGTTAGACTGTTAGGGTTAGGGTTAGGGTTAGGGTTAGACTCGTAGGGTTAGGGTTAGACTCAGGCTCTTAGGGTTAGGGTTAGACTCAGGCTCTTAGGGTTAGGGTTAGACTCAGGCTCTTAGGGTGAGGGTTAGACTCAGGCTCTTAGGGTTAGGGTTAGACTCAGGCTCTTAGGGTTAGGGTTAGACTCAGGCTCTTAGGGTGAGGGTTAGACTCAGGCTCTTAGGGTTAGGGTTAGACTCAGGCTCTTAGGGTTAGGGTTAGACTCAGGCTCTTAGGGTGAGGGTTAGACTCAGGCTCTTAGGGTTAGGGTTAGACTCAGGCTCTATAGGGTGAGGGTTAGACTCAGGCTCTTCGGGTTAGGGTTAGACTCAGGCTCTTAGGGTTAGGGTTAGACTCAGGCTCTTAGGGTTAGGGTTAGACTCAGGCTCTTAGGGTGAGGGTTAGACTCAGGCTCTTAGGGTTAGGGTTAGACTCAGGCTCTTAGGGTTAGGGTTAGACTCAGGCTCTTAGGGTGAGGGTTAGACTCAGGCTCTTAGGGTTAGGGTTAGACTCAGGCTCTTAGGGTTAGGGTTAGACTCAGGCTCTTAGGGTTAGGGTTGGACTCAGTACTATATATTTGAGTACTGCAGCCGCCGCTGTTGGTGGAGCGCTGCTGCCATCTAGCGAAATATACTTGGGTACTGCAGCCGGCGCTGTTGGTGGAGCGCTGCTGCCATGTAGCGAAATATATTTGGGTACTGCAGCCGGCCCTGTTGGTGGAGCGCTGCTGCCGTCTAGCGAAATACATTTGGGTACTGCAGCCGCCCTTTTGGTGGAGCGCTGCTGCCATCTAGCGAAATATACTTGGGTATTGCAGCCGTCCCTGTTGGTGGAGCTCTGGTGCCATCTAGCGAAATATACTTGGGTACTGCAGCCGCCCGGTTGGTGGAGCGCTGCTGCCATCTAGCGAAATATATTTGGGTACTGCAGCCGGCTCTGTTGGTGGAGCGCTGCTGCCATCTAGCGAAATATACTTGGGTACTTCAGCCGGGGTTAGGGTTAGGGTTAAGGTTAGACTGTTAGGGTTAGGGTTAGGGTTAGACTCTTAGGGTTAGACTCTTAGGGTTAGGGTTAGACTCTTAGGGTTAGGGTTAGGGTTAGACTCTTAGGGTTAGGGTTAGGGTTAGGGTTAGACTCTTAGGGTTAGGGTTAGACTCTTAGGGTTAGGGTAGGGTTAGGGTTAGACTCTTAGGGTTAGGGTTAGGGTTAGGGTTAGACTCTTAGGGTTAGGGTCAGGGTTAGGGTTAGGGTTAGGGTTAGACTCTTAGGGTTAGGGTTAGGGTTAAGGTTAGACACTTAGTGTTAGGGTTAGAATCTTAGGGATAGGGTTAGGGTTACGGTTAGACTCTTAGGGTTAGGGTTAGGGTTAGGGTTAGGGTTAGGGTTAGACTCTTAGGGTTAAACTCTTATGTTTAGGGTTAGACTGTTAGGGTTAGAGTTAGGGTTAGGGTTAGACTCTTAGGGTTAGACTCTTAGGGTTAGGCTTAGACTGTTAGGGTTAGGGTTAGGGTTAGGGTTAGGGTTAGACTCTTAGGGTTAGGGTTAGACTCTTAGGGTTAGGGTTAGGGTTAGGGTTAGACTCAGGGTTACGGTTAGACTCTTAGGGTTAGGGTTATGGTTAGGGTTAGACTCTTAGGGTTAGGCTTAGGGTTAGGGTTAGACTCTTAGGATTAGGGTTAGGGTTAGGGTTAGGGTTAGGGTTAGGGTTAGACTCAGGCTCTTCGGGTTAGGGTTCGACTCAGGCTCTTAGGGTTAGGGTTAGACTCAGGCTCTTAGGGTGAGGGTTAGACTCAGGCTCTTAGGGTGAGGGTTAGACTCAGGCTCTTAGGGTTAGGGTTAGACTCAGGCTCTTAGGGTGAGGGTTAGACTCAGGCTCTTAGGGTGAGGGTTAGACTCAGGCTCTTCGGGTTAGGGTTAGACTCAGGCTCTTAGGGTGAGGGTTAGACTCAGGCTCTTAGGGTGAGGGTTAGACTCAGGCTCTTAGGGTTAGGGTTAGACTCAGGCTCTTAGGGTGAGGGTTAGACTCAGGCTCTTAGGGTTAGGGTTAGACTCAGGCTCTTAGGTTTCGCTAGATGGCAGCAGCGCTCCACCAACCGGGCGGCTGCAGTACCCAAGTATATTTCGCTAGATGGCAGCAGCGCTCCACCAACAGCGCCGGCTGCAGTACCCAAGTATATTTCGCTAGATGGCAGCAGCGCTCCACCAACAGCGCCGGCTGCAGTACCCAAATATATTTCGCTAGATGGCAGCAGCGCTCCACCAAAAGGGCGGCTGCAATACCCAAGTATATTTCGCTAGATGGCAGCAGCGCTCCACCAAACGGGGCGGCTGCAGTACCCAAGTATATTTCGCTAGACGGCAGCAGCGCTCCACCAAAAGGGCGGCTGCAGTACCCAATTACGTTTCGCTAGATGGCAGCAGCGCTCCACCAAAAGGGCGGCTGCAGTACCCAAATATATTTCGCTAGATGCCAGAAGCGCTCCACCAACAGAGCCGGCTGCAGTACCCAATTATATTTCGCTAGATGGCAGCAGCGCTCCACCAACCGGTCGGCTGCAGTACCCAATTACATTTCGCTAGATGGCAGCAGCGCTCCACCAAAAGGGCGGCTGCAGTACCCAAATATATTTCGCTAGATGGCAGCAGCGCTCCACCAACAGCGCCGGCTGCAGTACCCAAATATATTTCGCTAGATGGCAGCAGCGCTCCACCAACAGGGCGGCTGCAGTACCCAATTACATTTCGCTAGATGGCAGCAGAGCTCCACCAACAGGGCCGGCTGCAGTACCCAAATATATTTCGCGAGACGGCAGCAGCGCTCCACCAACCGGGCCGGCTGCAGTACCCAAATATATTTCGCTAGATGGCAGCAGCGCTCCACCAACAGGGCCGGCTGCACTACCCAAATATATTTCGCTAGATGGCAGCAGCGCACCACCAACCGGGCCGGCTGCAGTACCCAATTACATTTCGCTAGATGGCAGCAGCGCTCCACCAAAAGGGCGGCTGCAGTACCCAAATATATTTCGCTAGATGGCAGCAGCGCTCCACCAAAAGGGTTAGGGTTAGACTCAGGCTCTTAGGGTTAGGGTTAGACTCAGGCTCTTAGGGTTAGGGTTAGACTCAGGCTCTTAGGGTTAGGGTTGGACTCAGTACTATATATTTGAGTACTGCAGCCGCCGCTGTTGGTGGAGCGCTGCTGCCATCTAGCGAAATATACTTGGGTACTGCAGCCGGCCCTGTTGGTGGAGCGCTGCTGCCATGTAGCGAAATATATTTGGGTACTGCAGCCGGCCCTGTTGGTGGAGCGCTGCTGCCGTCTAGCGAAATACATTTGGGTACTGCAGCCGCCCTTTTGGTGGAGCGCTGCTGCCATCTAGCCAAATATACTTGGGTATTGCAGCCGTCCCTGTTGGTGGAGCTCTGCTGCCATCTAGCGAAATATACTTGGGTACTGCAGCCGCCCGGTTGGTGGAGCGCTGCTGCCATCTAGCGAAATATATTTGGGTACTGCAGCCGGCTCTGTTGGTGGAGCGCTGCTGCCATCTAGCGAAATATACTTGGGTACTTCAGCCGGGGTTAGGGTTAGGGTTAAGGTTAGACTGTTAGGGTTAGGGTTAGGGTTAGACTCTTAGGGTTAGACTCTTAGGGTTAGGGTTAGACTCTTAGGGTTAGGGTTAGGGTTAGACTCTTAGGGTTAGGGTTAGGGTTAGGGTTAGACTCTTAGGGTTAGGGTTAGACTCTTAGGGTTAGGGTAGGGTTAGGGTTAGACTCTTAGGGTTAGGGTTAGGGTTAGGGTTAGACTCTTAGGGTTAGGGTCAGGGTTAGGGTTAGGGTTAGGGTTAGACTCTTAGGGTTAGGGTTAGGGTTAAGGTTAGACACTTAGTGTTAGGGTTAGAATCTTAGGGATAGGGTTAGGGTTACGGTTAGACTCTTAGGGTTAGGGTTAGGGTTAGACTGTTAGGGTTAGGGTTAGGGTTAGGGTTAGACTCTTAGGGTTAAACTCTTATGTTTAGGGTTAGACTGTTAGGGTTAGAGTTAGGGTTAGGGTTAGACTCTTAGGGTTAGACTCTTAGGGTTAGGGTTAGACTGTTAGGGTTAGGGTTAGGGTTAGGGTTAGGGTTAGACTCTTAGGGTTAGGGTTAGACTCTTAGGGTTAGGGTTAGGGTTAGGGTTAGGGTTAGACTCAGGGTTACGGTTAGACTCTTAGGGTTAGGGTTATGGTTAGGGTTAGACTCTTAGGGTTAGGCTTAGGGTTAGGGTTAGACTCTTAGGATTAGGGTTAGGGTTAGGGTTAGGGTTAGGGTTAGGGTTAGACTCAGGCTCTTCGGGTTAGGGTTAGACTCAGGCTCTTAGGGTTAGGGTTAGACGCAGGCTCTTAGGGTTAGGGTTAGATTCAGGCTCTTAGGGTTAGGGTTAGACTCAGGCTCTTCGGGTGAGGGTTAGACTCAGGCTCTTAGGGTTAGGGTTAGACTCAGGCTCTTAGGGTGAGGGTTAGACTCAGGCTCTTAGGGTTAGGGTTAGACTCAGGCTCTTCGGGTTAGGGTTAGACTCAGGCTCTTAGGGTTACGGTTAGACTCAGGCTCTTCGGGTTAGAGTTAGACTCAGGCTCTTAGGGTTAGGGTTAGACTCAGGCTCTTAGGGTGAGGGTTAGACTCAGGCTCTTAGGGTGAGGGTTAGACTCAGGCTCTTAGGGTTAGGGTTAGACTCAGGCTCTTAGGGTTAGGGTTAGACTCAGTACTATATATTTGGGTACTGCAGCCGCCGCTGTTGGTGGAGCGCTGCTGCCATCTAGCGAAATATACTTGGGTACTGCAGCCGGCGCTGTTGGTGGAGCGCTGCTGCCATGTAGCGAAATATATTTGGGTACTGCAGCCGGCCCTGTTGGTGGAGCGCTGCTGCCGTCTAGCGAAATATATTTGGGTACTGCAGCCGCCCTTTTGGTGGAGCGCTGCTGCCATCTAGCCAAATATACTTGGGTATTGCAGCCGTCCCTGTTGGTGGAGCTCTGCTGCCATCTAGCGAAATATACTTGGGTACTGCAGCCGACCTTTTGGTGAAGCGCTGCTGCCATCTAGCGAAATATACTTGGGTACTGCAGCCGGCGCTGTTGGTGGAGCGCTGCTGCCATCTAGCGAAATGTAATTGGGTACTGCAGCCGCCCTTTTGGTGTAGCGCTGCTGCCATCTAGCGAAATATACTTGGGTACTGCAGCCGGCGCTGTTGGTGGAGGGCTGCTGCCATCTAGCGAAATGTAATTGGGTACTGCAGCCGCCCTTTTGGTGGAGCGCTGCTGCCATCTAGCGAAATGTATTGGGTACTGCAGCCGCCCTTTTGGTGGAGCGCTTCTGCCATCTAGCGACATATACTTGGGTACTGCAGCCGGCGCTGTTGGTGGAGCGCTGCTGCCATCTAGCGAAATATATTTGGGTACTGCGGCCGCCCGGTTGGTGGAGCGCTGCTGCCATCTAGCGAAATATAATTGGGTACTGCAGCCGGCCCTGTTGGTGGAGCGCTGCTGCCATCTAGCGAAATGTAGTTGGGTACTGCAGCCGTCCTTCTGGTGGAGCGCTGCTGCCATCTAGCGAAATATATTTGGGTACTGCAGCCGCCCTTTTGGTGGAGCGCTGCTGCCATCTAGCGAAATATACTTGGGTACTGCAACCGGCCCTGTTGGTGGAGCGCTGCTGCCATCTAGCGAAATGTAATTGGGTACTGCAGCCGCCCTTCTGGTGGAGCGCTGCTGCCATCTAGCGAAATGTAATTGGGTACTGCAGCCGCCCGGTTGGTGGAGCGCTGCTGCCATCTAGCGAAATATACTTGGGTACTGCAGCCGTCCTTCTGGTGGAGCGCTGCTGCCATCTAGCGAAATATATTTGGGTACTGCAGGCGGCCCCTTTTGGTGGAGCGCTGCTGCCATCTAGCGAAATATATTTGGGTACTGCAGCCGGCTCTGTTGGTGGAGCGCTGCTGCCATCTAGCGAAATATACTTGGGTACTTCAGCCGGCCGGTTGGTGGAGCGCTGCTGCCATCTAGCGAAATATAATTGGGTACTGCAGCCGCCCGGTTGGTGGAGCGCTGCTGCCATCTAGCGAAATATATTTGGGTACTGCAGCCGCCCTTTTGGTGGAGCGCTGCTGCCATCTAGCGAAATATATTTGGGTACTGCAGCCGGCTCTGTTGGTGGAGCGCTGCTGCCATCTAGCGAAATATACTTGGGTACTTCAGCCGGGGTTAGGGTTAGGGTTAAGGTTAGACTGTTAGGGTTAGGGTTAGTGTTAGACTCTTAGGGTTAGACTCTTAGGGTTAGGGTTAGACTCTTAGGGTTAGGGTTAGGGTTAGGGTTAGACTCTTAGGGTTAGGGTTAGACTCTTAGGGTTAGGGTTAGGTTTAGGGTTAGACTCTTAGGGTTAGGGTTAGACTCTTAGGGTTAGGGTAGGGTTAGGGTTAGACTCTTAGGGTTAGGGTTAGGGTTAGGGTTAGACTCTTAAGGTTAGGGTCAGGGTTAGGGTTAGGGTTAGGGTTAGGGTTAGACTCTTAGGGTTAGGGTTAGGGTTAAGGTTAGATTCTTAGTGTTAGGGTTAGACTCTTAGGGTTAGGGTTAGGGTTAGGGTTAGACTCTTAGGGTTAGGGTTAGACTCTTAGGGTTAGGGTAGGGTTAGGGTTAGACTCTTAGGGTTAGGGTTAGGGTTAGGGTTAGACTCTTAGGGTTAGGGTCAGGGTTAGGGTTAGGGTTAGGGTTAGACTCTTAGGGTTAGGGTTAGGGTTAAGGTTAGACTCTTAGTGTTAGGGTTAGACTCTTAGGGTTAGGGTCAGGGTTAGGGTTAGGGTTAGGGTTAGGGTTAGACTCTTAGGGTTAGGGTTAAGTTTAGACTCTTAGTGTTAGGGTTAGACTCTTAGGGTTAGGGTTAGGGTTAGACTCTTAGGGTTAGGGTTAGGGTTAGACTGTTAGGGTTAGGGTTAGGGTTAGGGTTAGACTCTTAGGGTTAGACTCTTAGGGTTAGGGTTAGGGTTAGACTGTTAGGGTTAGGGTTAGGGTTAGGGTTAGACTCTTAGGGTTAGACTCTTAGGGTTAGGGTTAGACTGTTAGGGTTAGGGTTAGGGTTAGGGTTAGACTCTTAGGGTTAGGGTTAGACTCTTAGGGTTAGGTTTAGGGTTAGGGTTAGACTCAGGGTTAGGGTTAGACTCTTAGGGTTAGGGTTAGGGTTAGGGTTAGACTGTTAGGGTTAGGGTTAGGGTTAGGGTTAGACTCTTAGGGTTAAACTCTTATGTTTAGGGTTAGACTGTTAGGGTTAGAGTTAGGGTTAGGGTTAGACTCTTAGGGTTAGACTCTTAGGGTTAGGGTTAGACTGTTAGGGTTAGGGTTAGGGTTAGGGTTAGACTCTTAGGGTTAGGGTTAGACTCTTAGGGTTAGGGTTAGGGTTAGGGTTAGGGTTAGACTGTTAGGGTTAGGGTTAGGGTTAGGGTTAGGGTTAGACTGTTAGGGTTAGGGTTAGGGTTAGGGTTAGACTCGTAGGGTTAGGGTTAGACTCAGGCTCTTAGGGTTAGGGTTAGACTCAGGCTCTTAGGGTTAGGGTTAGACTCAGGCTCTTAGGGTGAGGGTTAGACTCAGGCTCTTAGGGTTAGGGTTAGACTCAGGCTCTTAGGGTTAGGGTTAGACTCAGGCTCTTAGGGTGAGGGTTAGACTCAGGCTCTTCGGGTTAGGGTTAGACTCAGGCTCTTAGGGTTAGGGTTAGACTCAGGCTCTTAGGGTGAGGGTTAGACTCAGGCTCTATAGGGTGAGGGTTAGACTCAGGCTCTTCGGGTTAGGGTTAGACTCAGGCTCTTAGGGTTAGGGTTAGACTCAGGCTCTTCGGGTTAGGGTTAGACTCAGGCTCTTAGGGTGAGGGTTAGACTCAGGCTCTTAGGGTTAGGGTTAGACTCAGGCTCTTAGGGTTAGGGTTAGACTCAGGCTCTTAGGGTGAGGGTTAGACTCAGGCTCTTAGGGTTAGGGTTAGACTCAGGCTCTTAGGGTTAGGGTTAGATTCAGGCTCTTAGGGTTAGGGTTAGACTCAGGCTCTTCGGGTTAGGGTTAGACTCAGGCTCTTCGGGTTAGGGTTCGACTAAGGCTCTTAGGGTTAGGGTTAGACTCAGGCTCTTCGGGTTAGGGTTAGACTCAGGCTCTTCGGGTTAGGGTTAGACTCAGGCTCTTAGGGTGAGGGTTAGACTCAGGCTCTTAGGGTGAGGGTTAGACTCAGGCTCTTAGGGTGAGGGTTAGACTCAGGCTCTTAGGGTGCGGGTTAGACTCAGGCTCTTAGGGTGAGGGTTAGACTCAGGCTCTTAGGGTTAGGGTTAGACTCAGGCTCTTAGAGTTAGGGTTAGACTCAGGCTCTTAGGGTTAGGGTTGGACTCAGTACTATATATTTGAGTACTGCAGCCGCCGCTGTTGGTGGAGCGCGCTGCCATCTAGCGAAATATACTTGGGTACTGCAGCCGGCGCTGTTGGTGGAGCGCTGCTGCCATGTAGCGAAATATATTTGGGTACTGCAGCCGGCCCTGTTGGTGGAGCGCTGCTGCCGTCTAGCGAAATACATTTGGGTACTGCAGCCGCCCTTTTGGTGGAGCGCTGCTGCCATCTAGCGAAATATACTTGGGTATTGCAGCCGTCCCTGTTGGTGGAGCTCTGCTGCCATCTAGCGAAATATACTTGGGTACTGCAGCCGCCCGGTTGGTGGAGCGCTGCTGCCATCTAGCGAAATATATTTGGGTACTGCAGCCGGCTCTGTTGGTGGAGCGCTGCTGCCATCTAGCGAAATATACTTGGGTACTTCAGCCGGGGTTAGGGTTAGGGTTAAGGTTAGACTGTTAGGGTTAGGGTTAGGGTTAGACTCTTAGGGTTAGACTCTTAGGGTTAGGGTTAGACTCTTAGGGTTAGGGTTAGGGTTAGACTCTTAGGGTTAGGGTTAGGGTTAGGGTTAGACTCTTAGGGTTAGGGTTAGACTCTTAGGGTTAGGGTAGGGTTAGGGTTAGACTCTTAGGGTTAGGGTTAGGGTTAGGGTTAGACTCTTAGGGTTAGGGTCAGGGTTAGGGTTAGGGTTAGGGTTAGACTCTTAGGGTTAGGGTTAGGGTTAAGGTTAGACACTTAGTGTTAGGGTTAGAATCTTAGGGATAGGGTTAGGGTTACGGTTAGACTCTTAGGGTTAGGGTTAGGGTTAGACTGTTAGGGTTAGGGTTAGACTCTTAGGGTTAAACTCTTATGTTTAGGGTTAGACTGTTAGGGTTAGAGTTAGGGTTAGGGTTAGACTCTTAGGGTTAGACTCTTAGGGTTAGGGTTAGACTGTTAGGGTTAGGGTTAGGGTTAGGGTTAGGGTTAGACTCTTAGGGTTAGGGTTAGACTCTTAGGGTTAGGGTTAGGGTTAGGGTTAGACTCAGGGTTACGGTTAGACTCTTAGGGTTAGGGTTATGGTTAGGGTTAGACTCTTAGGGTTAGGCTTAGGGTTAGGGTTAGACTCTTAGGATTAGGGTTAGGGTTAGGGTTAGGGTTAGGGTTAGGGTTAGACTCAGGCTCTTCGGGTTAGGGTTCGACTCAGGCTCTTAGGGTTAGGGTTAGACTCAGGCTCTTAGGGTGAGGGTTAGACTCAGGCTCTTAGGGTGAGGGTTAGACTCAGGCTCTTAGGGTTAGGGTTAGACTCAGGCTCTTAGGGTGAGGGTTAGACTCAGGCTCTTAGGGTGAGGGTTAGACTCAGGCTCTTCGGGTTAGGGTTAGACTCAGGCTCTTAGGGTGAGGGTTAGACTCAGGCTCTTAGGGTGAGGGTTAGACTCAGGCTCTTAGGGTTAGGGTTAGACTCAGGCTCTTAGGGTGAGGGTTAGACTCAGGCTCTTAGGGTTAGGGTTAGACTCAGGCTCTTAGGTTTCGCTAGATGGCAGCAGCGCTCCACCAACCGGGCGGCTGCAGTACCCAAGTATATTTCGCTAGATGGCAGCAGCGCTCCACCAACAGCGCCGGCTGCAGTACCCAAGTATATTTCGCTAGATGGCAGCAGCGCTCCACCAACAGCGCCGGCTGCAGTACCCAAATATATTTCGCTAGATGGCAGCAGCGCTCCACCAAAAGGGCGGCTGCAGTACCCAATTACATTTCGCTAGATGGCAGCAGCGCTCCACCAACAGCGCCGGCTGCAGTACCCAAGTATATTTCGCTAGACGGCAGCAGCGCTCCACCAAAAGGGCGGCTGCAGTACCCAATTACGTTTCGCTAGATGGCAGCAGCGCTCCACCAAAAGGGCGGCTGCAGTACCCAAATATATTTCGCTAGATGCCAGAAGCGCTCCACCAACAGAGCCGGCTGCAGTACCCAATTATATTTCGCTAGATGGCAGCAGCGCTCCACCAACCGGTCGGCTGCAGTACCCAATTACATTTCGCTAGATGGCAGCAGCGCTCCACCAAAAGGGCGGCTGCAGTACCCAAATATATTTCGCTAGATGGCAGCAGCGCTCCACCAACAGCGCCGGCTGCAGTACCCAAGTATATTTCGCTAGATGGCAGCAGCGCTCCACCAACAGGGCGGCTGCAGTACCCAATTACATTTCGCTAGATGGCAGCAGAGCTCCACCAACAGGGCCGGCTGCAGTACCCAAATATATTTCGCGAGACGGCAGCAGCGCTCCACCAACCGGGCCGGCTGCAGTACCCAAATATATTTCGATAGATGGCAGCAGCGCTCCACCAACAGGGCCGGCTGCACTACCCAAATATATTTCGCTAGATGGCAGCAGCGCACCACCAACCGGGCCGGCTGCAGTACCCAATTACATTTCGCTAGATGGCAGCAGCGCTCCACCAAAAGGGCGGCTGCAGTACCCAAATATATTTCGCTAGATGGCAGCAGCGCTCCACCAAAAGGGTTAGGGTTAGACTCAGGCTCTTAGGGTTAGGGTTAGACTCAGGCTCTTAGGGTTAGGGTTGGACTCAGGCTCTTCGGGTTAGGGTTAGACTCAGGCTATTCGGGTTAGGGTTAGACTCAGGCTCTTAGGGTTAGGCTTAGACTCAGGCTCTTAGGGTTAGGGTTAGACTCAGGCTCTTAGGGTTAGGGTTAGACTCAGGCTCTTCGGGTGAGGGTTAGACTCAGGCTCTTAGGGTTAGGGTTAGACTCAGGCTCTTAGGGTGAGGGTTAGACTCAGGCTCTTAGGGTGAGGGTTAGACTCAGGCTCTTAGGGTGAGGGTTAGACTCAGGCTCTTAGGGTTAGGGTTAGACTCAGGCTCTTCGGGTTAGGGTTAGACTCAGGCTCTTAGGGTTAGGGTTAGACTCAGGCTCTTAGGGTGAGGGTTAGACTCAGGCTCTTAGGGTGAGGGTTAGACTCAGGCTCTTCGGGTTAGGGTTAGACTCAGGCTCTTAGGGTGAGGGTTAGACTCAGGCTCTTAGGGTTAGGGTTCGACTCAGGCTCTTCGGGTTAGGGTTAGACTCAGGCTCTTCGGGTTAGGGTTAGACTCAGGCTCTTAGGGTGAGGGTTAGACTCAGGCTCTTAGGGTGAGGGTTAGACTCAGGCTCTTAGGGTGAGGGTTAGACTCAGGCTCTTCGGGTTAGGGTTAGACTCAGGCTCTTAGGGTGAGGGTTAGACTCAGGCTCTTAGGGTTAGGGTTAGACTCAGGCTCTTAGGGTTAGGGTTAGACTCAGGCTCTTAGGGTGAGGGTTAGACTCAGGCTCTTAGGGTTAGGGTTAGACTCAGGCTCTTAGGGTTAGGGTTAGATTCAGGCTCTTAGGGTTAGGGTTAGACTCAGGCTCTTCGGGTTAGGGTTAGACTCAGGCTCTTCGGGTTAGGGTTCGACTAAGGCTCTTAGGGTTAGGGTTAGACTCAGGCTCTTCGGGTTAGGGTTAGACTCAGGCTCTTCGGGTTAGGGTTAGACTCAGGCTCTTAGGGTGAGGGTTAGACTCAGGCTCTTAGGGTGAGGGTTAGACTCAGGCTCTTAGGGTGAGGGTTAGACTCAGGCTCTTAGGGTGCGGGTTAGACTCAGGCTCTTAGGGTGAGGGTTAGACTCAGGCTCTTAGGGTTAGGGTTAGACTCAGGCTCTTAGAGTTAGGGTTAGACTCAGGCTCTTAGGGTTAGGGTTGGACTCAGTACTATATATTTGAGTACTGCAGCCGCCGCTGTTGGTGGAGCGCGCTGCCATCTAGCGAAATATACTTGGGTACTGCAGCCGGCGCTGTTGGTGGAGCGCTGCTGCCATGTAGCGAAATATATTTGGGTACTGCAGCCGGCCCTGTTGGTGGAGCGCTGCTGCCGTCTAGCGAAATACATTTGGGTACTGCAGCCGCCCTTTTGGTGGAGCGCTGCTGCCATCTAGCGAAATATACTTGGGTATTGCAGCCGTCCCTGTTGGTGGAGCTCTGCTGCCATCTAGCGAAATATACTTGGGTACTGCAGCCGCCCGGTTGGTGGAGCGCTGCTGCCATCTAGCGAAATATATTTGGGTACTGCAGCCGGCTCTGTTGGTGGAGCGCTGCTGCCATCTAGCGAAATATACTTGGGTACTTCAGCCGGGGTTAGGGTTAGGGTTAAGGTTAGACTGTTAGGGTTAGGGTTAGGGTTAGACTCTTAGGGTTAGACTCTTAGGGTTAGGGTTAGACTCTTAGGGTTAGGGTTAGGGTTAGACTCTTAGGGTTAGGGTTAGGGTTAGGGTTAGACTCTTAGGGTTAGGGTTAGACTCTTAGGGTTAGGGTAGGGTTAGGGTTAGACTCTTAGGGTTAGGGTTAGGGTTAGGGTTAGACTCTTAGGGTTAGGGTCAGGGTTAGGGTTAGGGTTAGGGTTAGACTCTTAGGGTTAGGGTTAGGGTTAAGGTTAGACACTTAGTGTTAGGGTTAGAATCTTAGGGATAGGGTTAGGGTTACGGTTAGACTCTTAGGGTTAGGGTTAGGGTTAGACTGTTAGGGTTAGGGTTAGACTCTTAGGGTTAAACTCTTATGTTTAGGGTTAGACTGTTAGGGTTAGAGTTAGGGTTAGGGTTAGACTCTTAGGGTTAGACTCTTAGGGTTAGGGTTAGACTGTTAGGGTTAGGGTTAGGGTTAGGGTTAGGGTTAGACTCTTAGGGTTAGGGTTAGACTCTTAGGGTTAGGGTTAGGGTTAGGGTTAGACTCAGGGTTACGGTTAGACTCTTAGGGTTAGGGTTATGGTTAGGGTTAGACTCTTAGGGTTAGGCTTAGGGTTAGGGTTAGACTCTTAGGATTAGGGTTAGGGTTAGGGTTAGGGTTAGGGTTAGGGTTAGACTCAGGCTCTTCGGGTTAGGGTTCGACTCAGGCTCTTAGGGTTAGGGTTAGACTCAGGCTCTTAGGGTGAGGGTTAGACTCAGGCTCTTAGGGTGAGGGTTAGACTCAGGCTCTTAGGGTTAGGGTTAGACTCAGGCTCTTAGGGTGAGGGTTAGACTCAGGCTCTTAGGGTGAGGGTTAGACTCAGGCTCTTCGGGTTAGGGTTAGACTCAGGCTCTTAGGGTGAGGGTTAGACTCAGGCTCTTAGGGTGAGGGTTAGACTCAGGCTCTTAGGGTTAGGGTTAGACTCAGGCTCTTAGGGTGAGGGTTAGACTCAGGCTCTTAGGGTTAGGGTTAGACTCAGGCTCTTAGGTTTCGCTAGATGGCAGCAGCGCTCCACCAACCGGGCGGCTGCAGTACCCAAGTATATTTCGCTAGATGGCAGCAGCGCTCCACCAACAGCGCCGGCTGCAGTACCCAAGTATATTTCGCTAGATGGCAGCAGCGCTCCACCAACAGCGCCGGCTGCAGTACCCAAATATATTTCGCTAGATGGCAGCAGCGCTCCACCAAAAGGGCGGCTGCAGTACCCAATTACATTTCGCTAGATGGCAGCAGCGCTCCACCAAACGGGGCGGCTGCAGTACCCAAGTATATTTCGCTAGACGGCAGCAGCGCTCCACCAAAAGGGCGGCTGCAGTACCCAATTACGTTTCGCTAGATGGCAGCAGCGCTCCACCAAAAGGGCGGCTGCAGTACCCAAATATATTTCGCTAGATGCCAGAAGCGCTCCACCAACAGAGCCGGCTGCAGTACCCAATTATATTTCGCTAGATGGCAGCAGCGCTCCACCAACCGGTCGGCTGCAGTACCCAATTACATTTCGCTAGATGGCAGCAGCGCTCCACCAAAAGGGCGGCTGCAGTACCCAAATATATTTCGCTAGATGGCAGCAGCGCTCCACCAACAGCGCCGGCTGCAGTACCCAAGTATATTTCGCTAGATGGCAGCAGCGCTCCACCAACAGGGCGGCTGCAGTACCCAATTACATTTCGCTAGATGGCAGCAGAGCTCCACCAACAGGGCCGGCTGCAGTACCCAAATATATTTCGCGAGACGGCAGCAGCGCTCCACCAACCGGGCCGGCTGCAGTACCCAAATATATTTCGATAGATGGCAGCAGCGCTCCACCAACAGGGCCGGCTGCACTACCCAAATATATTTCGCTAGATGGCAGCAGCGCACCACCAACCGGGCCGGCTGCAGTACCCAATTACATTTCGCTAGATGGCAGCAGCGCTCCACCAAAAGGGCGGCTGCAGTACCCAAATATATTTCGCTAGATGGCAGCAGCGCTCCACCAAAAGGGTTAGGGTTAGACTCAGGCTCTTAGGGTTAGGGTTAGACTCAGGCTCTTAGGGTTAGGGTTGGACTCAGGCTCTTCGGGTTAGGGTTAGACTCAGGCTATTCGGGTTAGGGTTAGACTCAGGCTCTTAGGGTTAGGCTTAGACTCAGGCTCTTAGGGTTAGGGTTAGACTCAGGCTCTTAGGGTTAGGGTTAGACTCAGGCTCTTCGGGTGAGGGTTAGACTCAGGCTCTTAGGGTTAGGGTTAGACTCAGGCTCTTAGGGTGAGGGTTAGACTCAGGCTCTTAGGGTGAGGGTTAGACTCAGGCTCTTAGGGTGAGGGTTAGACTCAGGCTCTTAGGGTTAGGGTTAGACTCAGGCTCTTCGGGTTAGGGTTAGACTCAGGCTCTTAGGGTTAGGGTTAGACTCAGGCTCTTAGGGTGAGGGTTAGACTCAGGCTCTTAGGGTGAGGGTTAGACTCAGGCTCTTCGGGTTAGGGTTAGACTCAGGCTCTTAGGGTGAGGGTTAGACTCAGGCTCTTAGGGTTAGGGTTCGACTCAGGCTCTTCGGGTTAGGGTTAGACTCAGGCTCTTCGGGTTAGGGTTAGACTCAGGCTCTTAGGGTGAGGGTTAGACTCAGGCTCTTAGGGTGAGGGTTAGACTCAGGCTCTTAGGGTGAGGGTTAGACTCAGGCTCTTCGGGTTAGGGTTAGACTCAGGCTCTTAGGGTGAGGGTTAGACTCAGGCTCTTAGGGTTAGGGTTAGACTCAGGCTCTTAGGGTTAGGGTTAGACTCAGGCTCTTAGGGTGAGGGTTAGACTCAGGCTCTTAGGTTTAGGGTTAGACTCAGGCTCTTAGGTTTCGCTATATGGCAGCAGCGCTCCACCAACCGGGCGGCTGCAGTACCCAAGTATATTTCGCTAGATGGCAGCAGCGCTCCACCAACAGCGCCGGCTGCAGTACCCAAGTATATTTCGCTAGATGGCAGCAGCGCTCCACCAACAGCGCCGGCTGCAGTACCCAAATATATTTCGCTAGATGGCAGCAGCGCTCCACCAAAAGGGCGGCTGCAGTACCCAATTACATTTCGCTAGATGGCAGCAGCGCTCCACCAAACGGGGCGGCTGCAGTACCCAAGTATATTTCGCTAGACGGCAGCAGCGCTCCACCAAAAGGGCGGCTGCAGTACCCAATTACGTTTCGCTAGATGGCAGCAGCGCTCCACCAAAAGGGCGGCTGCAGTACCCAAATATATTTCGCTAGATGCCAGAAGCGCTCCACCAACAGAGCCGGCTGCAGTACCCAATTATATTTCGCTAGATGGCAGCAGCGCTCCACCAACCGGTCGGCTGCAGTACCCAATTACATTTCGCTAGATGGCAGCAGCGCTCCACCAAAAGGGCGGCTGCAGTACCCAAATATATTTCGCTAGATGGCAGCAGCGCTCCACCAACAGCGCCGGCTGCAGTACCCAAGTATATTTCGCTAGATGGCAGCAGCGCTCCACCAACAGGGCGGCTGCAGTACCCAATTACATTTCGCTAGATGGCAGCAGAGCTCCACCAACAGGGCCGGCTGCAGTACCCAAATATATTTCGCGAGACGGCAGCAGCGCTCCACCAACCGGGCCGGCTGCAGTACCCAAATATATTTCGCTAGATGGCAGCAGCGCTCCACCAACAGGGCCGGCTGCACTACCCAAATATATTTCGCTAGATGGCAGCAGCGCACCACCAACCGGGCCGGCTGCAGTACCCAATTACATTTCGCTAGATGGCAGCAGCGCTCCAACAAAAGGGCGGCTGCAGTACCCAAATATATTTCGCTAGATGGCAGCAGCGCTCCACCAAAAGGGTTAGGGTTAGACTCAGGCTCTTAGGGTTAGGGTTAGACTCAGGCTCTTAGGGTTAGGGTTAGACTCAGGCTCTTAGGGTTAGGGTTGGACTCAGGCTCTTAGGGTTAGGGTTAGACTCAGGCTATTCGGGTTAGGGTTAGACTCAGGCTCTTAGGGTTAGGCTTAGACTCAGGCTCTTAGGGTTAGGGTTAGACTCAGGCTCTTAGGGTTAGGGTTAGACTCAGGCTCTTAGGGTGAGGGTTAGACTCAGGCTCTTAGGGTTAGGGTTAGACTCAGGCTCTTAGGGTGAGGGTTAGACTCAGGCTCTTAGGGTGAGGGTTAGACTCAGGCTCTTCGGGTTAGGGTTAGACTCAGGCTCTTAGGGTTAGGGTTAGACTCAGGCTCTTAGGGTGAGGGTTAGACTCAGGCTCTTAGGGTTAGGGTTAGACTCAGGCTCTTCGGGTTAGGGTTAGACTCAGGCTCTTAGGGTTAGGGTTAGACTCAGGCTCTTAGGGTGAGGGTTAGACTCAGGCTCTTAGGGTGAGGGTTAGACTCAGGCTCTTCGGGTTAGGGTTAGACTCAGGCTCTTCGGGTTAGGGTTAGACTCAGGCTCTTAGGGTTAGGGTTAGACTCAGGCTCTTCGGGTGAGGGTTAGACTCAGGCTCTTAGGGTTAGGGTTAGACTCAGGCTCTTCGGGTTAGGGTTAGACTCAGGCTCTTCGGGTTAGGGTTAGACTCAGGCTCTTAGGGTGAGGGTTAGACTCAGGCTCTTAGGGTTAGGGTTAGACTCAGGCTCTTCGGGTTAGGGTTAGACTCAGGCTCTTAGCGTGAGGGTTAGACTCAGGCTCTTAGGGTTAGGGTTAGACTCAGGCTCTTAGGGTTAGGGTTAGACTCAGGCTCTTAGGGTTAGGGTTAGACTCAGGCTCTTAGGGTGAGGGTTAGACTCAGGCTCTTCGGGTTAGGGTTAGACTCAGGCTCTTCGGGTTAGGGTTAGACTCAGGCTCTTAGGGTTAGGGTTAGACTCAGGCTCTTAGGGTGAGGGTTAGACTCAGGCTCTTCGGGATAGGGTTAGACTCAGGCTCTTCGGGTTAGGGTTAGACTCAGGCTCTTAGGGTTAGGGTTAGACTCAGGCTCTTAGGGTGAGGGTTAGACTCAGGCTCTTAGGGTTAGGGTTAGACTCAGGCTCTTAGAGTTAGGGTTAGACTCAGGCTCTTAGGGTTAGGGTTGGACTCAGTACTATATATTTGAGTACTGCAGCCGCCGCTGTTGGTGGAGCGCTGCTGCCATCTAGCGAAATATACTTGGGTACTGCAGCCGGCGCTGTTGGTGGAGCGCTGCTGCCATGTAGCGAAATATATTTGGGTACTGCAGCCGGCCCTGTTGGTGGAGCGCTGCTGCCGTCTAGCGAAATGTAATTGGGTACTGCAGCCGCCCTTTTGGTGGAGCGCTGCTGCCATCTAGCGAAATATACTTGGGTATTGCAGCCGTCCCTGTTGGTGGAGCTCTGCTGCCATCTAGCGAAATATACTTGGGTACTGCAGCCGCCCGGTTGGTGGAGCGCTGCTGCCATCTAGCGAAATATATTTGGGTACTGCAGCCGGCTCTGTTGGTGGAGCGCTGCTGCCATCTAGCGAAATATACTTGGGTACTTCAGCCGGGGTTAGGGTTAGGGTTAAGGTTAGACTGTTAGGGTTAGGGTTAGGGTTAGACTCTTAGGGTTAGACTCTTAGGGTTAGGGTTAGACTCTTAGGGTTAGGGTTAGGGTTAGACTCTTAGGGTTAGGGTTAGGGTTAGGGTTAGACTCTTAGGGTTAGGGTTAGACTCTTAGGGTTAGGGTAGGGTTAGGGTTAGACTCTTAGGGTTAGGGTTAGGGTTAGGGTTAGACTCTTAGGGTTAGGGTCAGGGTTAGGGTTAGGGTTAGGGTTAGACTCTTAGGGTTAGGGTTAGGGTTAAGGTTAGACACTTAGTGTTAGGGTTAGAATCTTAGGGATAGGGTTAGGGTTACGGTTAGACTCTTAGGGTTAGGGTTAGGGTTAGACTGTTAGGGTTAGGGTTAGGGTTAGGGTTAGACTCTTAGGGTTAAACTCTTATGTTTAGGGTTAGACTGTTAGGGTTAGAGTTAGGGTTAGGGTTAGACTCTTAGGGTTAGACTCTTAGGGTTAGGGTTAGACTGTTAGGGTTAGGGTTAGGGTTAGGGTTAGGGTTAGACTCTTAGGGTTAGGGTTAGACTCTTAGGGTTAGGGTTAGGGTTAGGGTTAGACTCAGGGTTACGGTTAGACTCTTAGGGTTAGGGTTATGGTTAGGGTTAGACTCTTAGGGTTAGGCTTAGGGTTAGGGTTAGAGTCTTAGGATTAGGGTTAGGGTTAGGGTTAGGGTTAGGGTTAGACTCAGGCTCTTCGGGTTAGGGTTAGACTCAGGCTCTTAGGGTTAGGGTTAGACGCAGGCTCTTAGGGTTAGGGTTAGATTCAGGCTCTTAGGGTTAGGGTTAGACTCAGGCTCTTCGGGTGAGGGTTAGACTCAGGCTCTTAGGGTTAGGGTTAGACTCAGGCTCTTAGGGTGAGGGTTAGACTCAGGCTCTTAGGGTTAGGGTTAGACTCAGGCTCTTCGGGTTAGGGTTAGACTCAGGCTCTTAGGGTTACGGTTAGACTCAGGCTCTTCGGGTTAGAGTTAGACTCAGGCTCTTAGGGTTAGGGTTAGACTCAGGCTCTTAGGGTGAGGGTTAGACTCAGGCTCTTAGGGTGAGGGTTAGACTCAGGCTCTTAGGGTTAGGGTTAGACTCAGGCTCTTAGGGTTAGGGTTAGACTCAGTACTATATATTTGGGTACTGCAGCCGCCGCTGTTGGTGGAGCGCTGCTGCCATCTAGCGAAATATATTTGGGTACTGCAGCCGGCCCTGTTGGTGGAGCGCTGCTGCCGTCTAGCGAAATATATTTGGGTACTGCAGCCGCCCTTTTGGTGGAGCGCTGCTGCCATCTAGCGAAATATACTTGGGTACTGCAGCCGGCGCTGTTGGTGGAGCGCTGCTGCCATCTAGCGAAATGTAATTGGGTACTGCAGCCGCCCGGTTGGTGGAGCGCTGCTGCCATCTAGCGAAATGTATTGGGTACTGCAGCCGCCCGGTTGGTGGAGCGCTTCTGCCATCTAGCGACATATACTTGGGTACTGCAGCCGGCGCTGTTGGTGGAGCGCTGCTGCCATCTAGCGAAATATATTTGGGTACTGCGGCCGCCCCGTTGGTGGAGCGCTGCTGCCATCTAGCGAAATATAATTGGGTACTGCAGCCGGCCCTGTTGGTGGAGCGCTGCTGCCATCTAGCGAAATGTAGTTGGGTACTGCAGCCGTCCTTCTGGTGGAGCGCTGCTGCCATCTAGCGAAATATATTTGGGTACTGCAGCCGCCCTTTTGGTGGAGCGCTGCTGCCATCTAGCGAAATATACTTGGGTACTGCAACCGGCCCTGTTGGTGGAGCGCTGCTGCCATCTAGCGAAATGTAATTGGGTACTGCAGCCGCCCTTCTGGTGGAGCGCTGCTGCCATCTAGCGAAATGTAATTGGGTACTGCAGCCGCCCTTTTGGTGGAGCGCTGCTGCCATCTAGCGAAATATACTTGGGTACTGCAGCCGGCCCTGTTGGTGGAGCGCTGCTGCCATCTAGCGAAATATATTTGGGTACTGCAGGCGGCCCCTTTTGGTGGAGCGCTGCTGCCATCTAGCGAAATATATTTGGGTACTGCAGCCGGCTCTGTTGGTGGAGCGCTGCTGCCATCTAGCGAAATATACTTGGGTACTTCAGCCGGCCGGTTGGTGGAGCGCTGCTGCCATCTAGCGAAATATAATTGGGTACTGCAGCCGCCCGGTTGGTGGAGCGCTGCTGCCATCTAGCGAAATATATTTGGGTACTGCAGCCGCCCTTTTGGTGGAGCGCTGCTGCCATCTAGCGAAATATATTTGGGTACTGCAGTCGGCTCTGTTGGTGGAGCGCTGCTGCCATCTAGCGAAATATACTTGGGTACTTCAGCCGGGGTTAGGGTTAGGGTTAAGGTTAGACTGTTAGGGTTAGGGTTAGGGTTAGACTCTTAGGGTTAGACTCTTAGGGTTAGGGTTAGACTCTTAGGGTTAGGGTTAGGGTTAGGGTTAGACTCTTAGGGTTAGGGTTAGACTCTTAGGGTTAGGGTTAGGTTTAGGGTTAGACTCTTAGGGTTAGGGTTAGACTCTTAGGGTTAGGGTAGGGTTAGGGTTAGACTCTTAGGGTTAGGGTTAGGGTTAGGGTTAGACTCTTAAGGTTAGGGTCAGGGTTAGGGTTAGGGTTAGGGTTAGGGTTAGACTCTTAGGGTTAGGGTTAGGGTTAAGGTTAGACTCTTAGTGTTAGGGTTAGACTCTTAGGGTTAGGGTTAGGGTTAGGGTTAGACTCTTAGGGTTAGGGTTAGACTCTTAGGGTTAGGGTAGGGTTAGGGTTAGACTCTTAGGGTTAGGGTTAGGGTTAGGGTTAGACTCTTAGGGTTAGGGTCAGGGTTAGGGTTAGGGTTAGGGTTAGGGTTAGACTCTTAGGGTTAGGGTTAGGGTTAAGGTTAGACTCTTAGTGTTAGGGTTAGACTCTTAGGGTTAGGGTCAGGGTTAGGGTTAGGGTTAGGGTTAGGGTTAGACTCTTAGGGTTAGGGTTAAGGTTAGACTCTTAGGGTTAGGGTTAGGGTTAGACTGTTAGGGTTAGGGTTAGGGTTAGGGTTAGACTCTTAGGGTTAGACTCTTAGGGTTAGGGTTAGGGTTAGACTGTTAGGGTTAGGGTTAGGGTTAGGGTTAGACTCTTAGGGTTAGACTCTTAGGGTTAGGGTTAGACTGTTAGGGTTAGGGTTAGGGTTAGGGTTAGACTCTTAGGGTTAGGGTTAGACTCTTAGGGTTAGGTTTAGGGATAGGGTTAGACTCAGGGTTAGGGTTAGACTCTTAAGGTTAGGGTTAGGGTTAGGGTTAGACTGTTAGGGTTAGGGTTAGGGTTAGACTCTTAGGGTTAAACTCTTATGTTTAGGGTTAGACTGTTAGGGTTAGAGTTAGGGTTAGGGTTAGACTCTTAGGGTTAGACTCTTAGGGTTAGGGTTAGACTGTTAGGGTTAGGGTTAGGGTTAGGGTTAGACTCTTAGGGTTAGGGTTAGACTCTTAGGGTTAGGGTTAGGGTTAGGGTTAGGGTTAGACTGTTAGGGTTAGGGTTAGGGTTAGGGTTAGGGTTAGACTGTTAGGGTTAGGGTTAGGGTTAGGGTTAGACTCGTAGGGTTAGGGTTAGACTCAGGCTCTTAGGGTTAGGGTTAGACTCAGGCTCTTAGGGTTAGGGTTAGACTCAGGCTCTTAGGGTGAGGGTTAGACTCAGGCTCTTAGGGTTAGGGTTAGACTCAGGCTCTTAGGGTTAGGGTTAGACTCAGGCTCTTAGGGTGAGGGTTAGACTCAGGCTCTTAGGGTTAGGGTTAGACTCAGGCTCTTAGGGTTAGGGTTAGACTCAGGCTCTTAGGGTGAGGGTTAGACTCAGGCTCTTAGGGTTAGGGTTAGACTCAGGCTCTATAGGGTGAGGGTTAGACTCAGGCTCTTCGGGTTAGGGTTAGACTCAGGCTCTTAGGGTTAGGGTTAGACTCAGGCTCTTAGGGTGAGGGTTAGACTCAGGCTCTTAGGGTTAGGGTTAGACTCAGGCTCTTAGGGTGAGGGTTAGACTCAGGCTCTTAGGGTTAGGGTTAGACTCAGGCTCTTAGGGTGAGGGTTAGACTCAGGCTCTTAGGGTTAGGGTTAGACTCAGGCTCTTAGGTTTCGCTAGATGGCAGCAGCGCTCCACCAACCGGGCGGCTGCAGTACCCAAGTATATTTCGCTAGATGGCAGCAGCGCTCCACCAACAGCGCCGGCTGCAGTACCCAAGTATATTTCGCTAGATGGCAGCAGCGCTCCACCAACAGCGCCGGCTGCAGTACCCAAATATATTTCGCTAGATGGCAGCAGCGCTCCACCAACCGGGCGGCTGCAGTACCCAATTACATTTCGCTAGATGGCAGCAGCGCTCCACCAAACGGGGCGGCTGCAGTACCCAAGTATATTTCGCTAGACGGCAGCAGCGCTCCACCAAAAGGGCGGCTGCAGTACCCAATTACGTTTCGCTAGATGGCAGCAGCGCTCCACCAAAAGGGCGGCTGCAGTACCCAATTACATTTCGCTAGATGCCAGAAGCGCTCCACCAACAGCGCCGGCTGCAGTACCCAATTATATTTCGCTAGATGGCAGCAGCGCTCCACCAACCGGTCGGCTGCAGTACCCAATTACATTTCGCTAGATGGCAGCAGCGCTCCACCAAAAGGGCGGCTGCAGTACCCAAATATATTTTGCTAGACGGCAGCAGCGCTCCACCAACAGCGCCGGCTGCAGTACCCAAGTATATTTCGCTAGATGGCAGCAGCGCTCCACCAACAGGGCGGCTGCAGTACCCAAATATATTTCGCTAGATGGCAGAAGCGCTCCACCAACAGGGCCGGCTGCAGTACCCAAATATATTTCGCGAGACGGCAGCAGCGCTCCACCAACCGGGCCGGCTGCAGTACCCAAATATATTTCGCTAGATGGCAGCAGCGCTCCACCAACAGGGCCGGCTGCACTACCCAAATATATTTCGCTAGATGGCAGCAGCGCACCACCAACCGGGCCGGCTGCAGTACCCAATTACATTTCGCTAGATGGCAGCAGCGCTCCACCAAAAGGGCGGCTGCAGTACCCAAATATATTTCGCTAGATGGCAGCAGCGCTCCACCAACAGCGCCGGCTGCAGTACCCTAGTATATTTCGCTAGATAGCAGCAGCGCTCCACCAAAAGGGTTAGGGTTAGACTCAGGCTCTTAGGGTTAGGGTTAGACTCAGGCTCTTAGGGTTAGGGTTAGACTCAGGCTCTTAGGGTTAGGGTTGGACTCAGGCTCTTCGGGTTAGGGTTAGACTCAGGCTCTTAGGGTGAGGGTTAGACTCAGGCTCTTAGGGTGAGGGTTAGACTCAGGCTCTTCGGGTTAGGGTTAGACTCAGGCTCTTCGGGTTAGGGTTAGACTCAGGCTCTTAGGGTTAGGGTTGGACTCAGGCTCTTCGGGTTAGGGTTAGACTCAGGCTATTCGGGTTAGGGTTAGACTCAGGCTCTTAGGGTTAGGCTTAGACTCAGGCTCTTAGGGTTAGGGTTAGACTCAGGCTCTTAGGGTTAGGGTTAGACTCAGGCTCTTAGGGTGAGGGTTAGACTCAGGCTCTTAGGGTTAGGGTTAGACTCAGGCTCTTAGGGTGAGGGTTAGACTCAGGCTCTTAGGGTGAGGGTTAGACTCAGGCTCTTCGGGTTAGGGTTAGACTCAGGCTCTTAGGGTTAGGGTTAGACTCAGGCTCTTAGGGTGAGGGTTAGACTCAGGCTCTTAGGGTTAGGGTTAGACTCAGGCTCTTCGGGTTAGGGTTAGACTCAGGCTCTTAGGGTTAGGGTTAGACTCAGGCTCTTAGGGTGAGGGTTAGACTCAGGCTCTTAGGGTGAGGGTTAGACTCAGGCTCTTCGGGTTAGGGTTACACTCAGGCTCTTAGGGTTAGGGTTAGACTCAGGCTCTTAGGGTTAGGGTTAGACTCAGGCTCTTCGGGTGAGGGTTAGACTCAGGCTCTTAGGGTTAGGGTTAGACTCAGGCTCTTCGGGTTAGGGTTAGACTCAGGCTCTTCGGGTTAGGGTTAGACTCAGGCTCTTAGGGTTAGGGTTAGACTCAGGCTCTTCGGGTGAGGGTTAGACTCAGGCTCTTCGGGTTAGGGTTAGACTCAGGCTCTTAGCGTGAGGGTTAGACTCAGGCTCTTAGGGTTAGGGTTAGACTCAGGCTCTTAGGGTTAGGGTTAGACTCAGGCTCTTAGGGTTAGGGTTAGACTCAGGCTCTTAGGGTTAGGGTTAGACTCAGGCTCTTAGGGTTAGGGTTAGACTCAGGCTCTTAGGGTGAGGGTTAGACTCAGGCTCTTCGGGTTAGGGTTAGACTCAGGCTCTTCGGGTTAGGGTTAGACTCAGGCTCTTAGGGTTAGGGTTAGACTCAGGCTCTTAGGGTGAGGGTTAGACTCAGGCTCTTCGGGATAGGGTTAGACTCAGGCTCTTCGGGTTAGGGTTAGACTCAGGCTCTTAGGGTTAGGGTTAGACTCAGGCTCTTAGGGTGAGGGTTAGACTCAGGCTCTTAGGGTTAGGGTTAGACTCAGGCTCTTAGAGTTAGGGTTAGACTCAGGCTCTTAGGGTTAGGGTTGGACTCAGTACTATATATTTGAGTACTGCAGCCGCCGCTGTTGGTGGAGCGCTGCTGCCATCTAGCGAAATATACTTGGGTACTGCAGCCGGCGCTGTTGGTGGAGCGCTGCTGCCATGTAGCGAAATATATTTGGGTACTGCAGCCGGCCCTGTTGGTGGAGCGCTGCTGCCGTCTAGCGAAATGTAATTGGGTACTGCAGCCGCCCTTTTGGTGGAGCGCTGCTGCCATCTAGCGAAATATACTTGGGTATTGCAGCCGTCCCTGTTGGTGGAGCTCTGCTGCCATCTAGCGAAATATACTTGGGTACTGCAGCCGCCCGGTTGGTGGAGCGCTGCTGCCATCTAGCGAAATATATTTGGGTACTGCAGCCGGCTCTGTTGGTGGAGCGCTGCTGCCATCTAGCGAAATATACTTGGGTACTTCAGCCGGGGTTAGGGTTAGGGTTAAGGTTAGACTGTTAGGGTTAGGGTTAGGGTTAGACTCTTAGGGTTAGACTCTTAGGGTTAGGGTTAGACTCTTAGGGTTAGGGTTAGGGTTAGACTCTTAGGGTTAGGGTTAGGGTTAGGGTTAGACTCTTAGGGTTAGGGTTAGACTCTTAGGGTTAGGGTAGGGTTAGGGTTAGACTCTTAGGGTTAGGGTTAGGGTTAGGGTTAGACTCTTAGGGTTAGGGTCAGGGTTAGGGTTAGGGTTAGGGTTAGACTCTTAGGGTTAGGGTTAGGGTTAAGGTTAGACACTTAGTGTTAGGGTTAGAATCTTAGGGATAGGGTTAGGGTTACGGTTAGACTCCTAGGGTTAGGGTTAGGGTTAGACTGTTAGGGTTAGGGTTAGGGTTAGGGTTAGACTCTTAGGGTTAAACTCTTATGTTTAGGGTTAGACTGTTAGGGTTAGAGTTAGGGTTAGGGTTAGACTCTTAGGGTTAGACTCTTAGGGTTAGGGTTAGACTGTTAGGGTTAGGGTTAGGGTTAGGGTTAGGGTTAGACTCTTAGGGTTAGGGTTAGACTCTTAGGGTTAGGGTTAGGGTTAGGGTTAGACTCAGGGTTACGGTTAGACTCTTAGGGTTAGGGTTATGGTTAGGGTTAGACTCTTAGGGTTAGGCTTAGGGTTAGGGTTAGAGTCTTAGGATTAGGGTTAGGGTTAGGGTTAGGGTTAGGGTTAGACTCAGGCTCTTCGGGTTAGGGTTAGACTCAGGCTCTTAGGGTTAGGGTTAGACGCAGGCTCTTAGGGTTAGGGTTAGATTCAGGCTCTTAGGGTTAGGGTTAGACTCAGGCTCTTCGGGTGAGGGTTAGACTCAGGCTCTTAGGGTTAGGGTTAGACTCAGGCTCTTAGGGTGAGGGTTAGACTCAGGCTCTTAGGGTGAGGGTTAGACTCAGGCTCTTAGGGTGAGGGTTAGACTCAGGCTCTTAGGGTGAGGGTTAGACTCAGGCTCTTAGGGTTAGGGTTAGACTCAGGCTCTTAGGGTTAGGGTTAGACTCAGTACTATATATTTGGGTACTGCAGCCGCCGCTGTTGGTGGAGCGCTGCTGCCATCTAGCGAAATATATTTGGGTACTGCAGCCGGCCCTGTTGGTGGAGCGCTGCTGCCGTCTAGCGAAATATATTTGGGTACTGCAGCCGCCCTTTTGGTGGAGCGCTGCTGCCATCTAGCGAAATATACTTGGGTACTGCAGCCGGCGCTGTTGGTGGAGCGCTGCTGCCATCTAGCGAAATGTAATTGGGTACTGCAGCCGCCCTTTTGGTGTAGCGCTGCTGCCATCTAGCGAAATATACTTGGGTACTGCAGCCGGCGCTGTTGGTGGAGCGCTGCTGCCATCTAGCGAAATGTAATTGGGTACTGCAGCCGCCCTTTTGGTGGAGCGCTGCTGCCATCTAGCGAAATGTATTGGGTACTGCAGCCGCCCTTTTGGTGGAGCGCTTCTGCCATCTAGCGACATATACTTGGGTACTGCAGCCGGCGCTGTTGGTGGAGCGCTGCTGCCATCTAGCGAAATATATTTGGGTACTGCGGCCGCCCCGTTGGTGGAGCGCTGCTGCCATCTAGCGAAATATAATTGGGTACTGCAGGCGGCCCTGTTGGTGGAGCGCTGCTGCCATCTAGCGAAATGTAGTTGGGTACTGCAGCCGTCCTTCTGGTGGAGCGCTGCTGCCATCTAGCGAAATGTAATTGGGTACTGCAGCCGCCCTTTTGGTGGAGCGCTGCTGCCATCTAGCGAAATATACTTGGGTACTGCAACCGGCCCTGTTGGTGGAGCGCTGCTGCCATCTAGCGAAATGTAATTGGGTACTGCAGCCGCCCTTCTGGTGGAGCGCTGCTGCCATCTAGCGAAATGTAATTGGGTACTGCAGCCGCCCGGTTGGTGGAGCGCTGCTGCCATCTAGCGAAATATACTTGGGTACTGCAGCCGGCCCTGTTGGTGGAGCGCTGCTGCCATCTAGCGAAATATATTTGGGTACTGCAGGCGGCCCCTTTTGGTGGAGCGCTGCTGCCATCTAGCGAAATATATTTGGGTACTGCAGCCGGCTCTGTTGGTGGAGCGCTGCTGCCATCTAGCGAAATATACTTGGGTACTTCAGCCGGCCGGTTGGTGGAGCGCTGCTGCCATCTAGCGAAATATAATTGGGTACTGCAGCCGCCCGGTTGGTGGAGCGCTGCTGCCATCTAGCGAAATATATTTGGGTACTGCAGCCGCCCTTTTGGTGGAGCGCTGCTGCCATCTAGCGAAATATATTTGGGTACTGCAGTCGGCTCTGTTGGTGGAGCGCTGCTGCCATCTAGCGAAATATACTTGGGTACTTCAGCCGGGGTTAGGGTTAGGGTTAAGGTTAGACTGTTAGGGTTAGGGTTAGGGTTAGACTCTTAGGGTTAGACTCTTAGGGTTAGGGTTAGACTCTTAGGGTTAGGGTTAGGGTTAGGGTTAGACTCTTAGGGTTAGGGTTAGACTCTTAGGGTTAGGGTTAGGTTTAGGGTTAGACTCTTAGGGTTAGGGTTAGACTCTTAGGGTTAGGGTAGGGTTAGGGTTAGACTCTTAGGGTTAGGGTTAGGGTTAGGGTTAGACTCTTAAGGTTAGGGTCAGGGTTAGGGTTAGGGTTAGGGTTAGGGTTAGACTCTTAGGGTTAGGGTTAGGGTTAAGGTTAGACTCTTAGTGTTAGGGTTAGACTCTTAGGGTTAGGGTTAGGGTTAGGGTTAGACTCTTAGGGTTAGGGTTAGACTCTTAGGGTTAGGGTAGGGTTAGGGTTAGACTCTTAGGGTTAGGGTTAGGGTTAGGGTTAGACTCTTAGGGTTAGGGTCAGGGTTAGGGTTAGGGTTAGGGTTAGGGTTAGACTCTTAGGGTTAGGGTTAGGGTTAAGGTTAGACTCTTAGTGTTAGGGTTAGACTCTTAGGGTTAGGGTCAGGGTTAGGGTTAGGGTTAGGGTTAGGGTTAGACTCTTAGGGTTAGGGTTAAGGTTAGACTCTTAGTGTTAGGGTTAGACTCTTAGGGTTAGGGTTAGGGTTAGACTCTTAGGGTTAGGGTTAGGGTTAGACTGTTAGGGTTAGGGTTAGGGTTAGGGTTAGACTCTTAGGGTTAGACTCTTAGGGTTAGGGTTAGGGTTAGACTGTTAGGGTTAGGGTTAGGGTTAGGGTTAGACTCTTAGGGTTAGACTCTTAGGGTTAGGGTTAGACTCTTAGGGTTAGGGTTAGGGTTAGGGTTAGACTCTTAGGGTTAGGGTTAGACTCTTAGGGTTAGGTTTAGGGATAGGGTTAGACTCAGGGTTAGGGTTAGACTCTTAAGGTTAGGGTTAGGGTTAGGGTTAGACTGTTAGGGTTAGGGTTAGGGTTAGACTCTTAGGGTTAAACTCTTATGTTTAGGGTTAGACTGTTAGGGTTAGAGTTAGGGTTAGGGTTAGACTCTTAGGGTTAGACTCTTAGGGTTAGGGTTAGACTGTTAGGGTTAGGGTTAGGGTTAGGGTTAGACTCTTAGGGTTAGGGTTAGACTCTTAGGGTTAGGGTTAGGGTTAGGGTTAGGGTTAGACTGTTAGGGTTAGGGTTAGGGTTAGGGTTAGGGTTAGACTGTTAGGGTTAGGGTTAGGGTTAGGGTTAGACTCGTAGGGTTAGGGTTAGACTCAGGCTCTTAGGGTTAGGGTTAGACTCAGGCTCTTAGGGTTAGGGTTAGACTCAGGCTCTTAGGGTGAGGGTTAGACTCAGGCTCTTAGGGTTAGGGTTAGACTCAGGCTCTTAGGGTGAGGGTTAGACTCAGGCTCTTAGGGTTAGGGTTAGACTCAGGCTCTTAGGGTTAGGGTTAGACTCAGGCTCTTAGGGTGAGGGTTAGACTCAGGCTCTTAGGGTTAGGGTTAGACTCAGGCTCTATAGGGTGAGGGTTAGACTCAGGCTCTTCGGGTTAGGGTTAGACTCAGGCTCTTAGGGTGAGGGTTAGACTCAGGCTCTTAGGGTGAGGGTTAGACTCAGGCTCTTAGGGTTAGGGTTAGACTCAGGCTCTTAGGGTTAGGGTTAGACTCAGGCTCTTAGGGTTAGGGTTAGACTCAGGCTCTTAGGGTGAGGGTTAGACTCAGGCTCTTAGGGTTAGGGTTAGACTCAGGCTCTTAGGTTTCGCTAGATGGCAGCAGCGCTCCACCAACCGGGCGGCTGCAGTACCCAAGTATATTTCGCTAGATGGCAGCAGCGCTCCACCAACAGCGCCGGCTGCAGTACCCAAGTATATTTCGCTAGATGGCAGCAGCGCTCCACCAACAGCGCCGGCTGCAGTACCCAAATATATTTCGCTAGATGGCAGCAGCGCTCCACCAAAAGGGCGGCTGCAGTACCCAATTACATTTCGCTAGATGGCAGCAGCGCTCCACCAAACGGGGCGGCTGCAGTACCCAAGTATATTTCGCTAGACGGCAGCACCGCTCCACCAAAAGGGCGGCTGCAGTACCCAATTACGTTTCGCTAGATGGCAGCAGCGCTCCACCAAAAGGGCGGCTGCAGTACCCAATTACATTTCGCTAGATGCCAGAAGCGCTCCACCAACAGCGCCGGCTGCAGTACCCAATTATATTTCGCTAGATGGCAGCAGCGCTCCACCAACCGGTCGGCTGCAGTACCCAATTACATTTCGCTAGATGGCAGCAGCGCTCCACCAAAAGGGCGGCTGCAGTACCCAAATATATTTTGCTAGACGGCAGCAGCGCTCCACCAACAGCGCCGGCTGCAGTACCCAAGTATATTTCGCTAGATGGCAGCAGCGCTCCACCAACAGGGCGGCTGCAGTACCCAAATATATTTCGCTAGATGGCAGCAGCGCTCCACCAACAGGGCCGGCTGCAGTACCCAAATATATTTCGCGAGACGGCAGCAGCGCTCCACCAACCGGGCCGGCTGCAGTACCCAAATATATTTCGCTAGATGGCAGCAGCGCTCCACCAACAGGGCCGGCTGCACTACCCAAATATATTTCGCTAGATGGCAGCAGCGCACCACCAACCGGGCCGGCTGCAGTACCCAATTACATTTCGCTAGATGGCAGCAGCGCTCCACCAAAAGGGCGGCTGCAGTACCCAAATATATTTCGCTAGATGGCAGCAGCGCTCCACCAACAGCGCCGGCTGCAGTACCCTAGTATATTTCGCTAGATAGCAGCAGCGCTCCACCAAAAGGGTTAGGGTTAGACTCAGGCTCTTAGGGTTAGGGTTAGACTCAGGCTCTTAGGGTTAGGGTTAGACTCAGGCTCTTAGGGTTAGGGTTGGACTCAGGCTCTTCGGGTTAGGGTTAGACTCAGGCTCTTAGGGTGAGGGTTAGACTCAGGCTCTTAGGGTGAGGGTTAGACTCAGGCTCTTCGGGTTAGGGTTAGACTCAGGCTCTTCGGGTTAGGGTTAGACTCAGGCTCTTAGAGTTAGGGTTAGACTCAGGCTCTTCGGGTTAGGGTTAGACTCAGGCTCTTAGGGTTAGGGTTAGACTCAGGCTCTTAGGGTGAGGGTTAGACTCAGGCTCTTAGGGTTAGGGTTAGACTCAGGCTCTTAGGTTTCGCTAGATGGCAGCAGCGCTCCACCAAAAGGGCGGCTGCAGTACCCAAATATATTTCGCTAGATGCCAGCAGCGCTCCACCAACAGAGCCGGCTGCAGTACCCAATTATATTTCGCTAGATGGCAGCAGCGCTCCACCAACCGGTCGGCTGCAGTACCCAATTGCATTTCGCTAGATGGCAGCAGCGCTCCACCAAAAGGGCGGCTGCAGTACCCAAATATAATTCGCTAGATGTCAGCAGCGCTCCACCAACAGCGCCGGCTGCAGTACCCAAGTATATTTCGCTAGATGGCAGCAGCGCTCCACCAACCGGGCGGCTGCAGTACCCAAGTATATTTCGCTAGATGGCAGCAGCGCTCCACCAACAGCGACGGCTGCAGTACCCAAATATATTTCGCTAGATGGCAGCAGCGCTCCACCAAACGGGCGGCTGCAGTACCCAAGTGTATTTCGCTAGATGGCAGCAGTGCTCCACCAACGGGGCCGGCTGCAGTACCCAAGTATATTTCGCTAGATGGCAGCAGCGCTCCACTAACAGCGACGGCTGCAGTACCCAAATATATTTCGCTAGATGGCAGCAGCGCTCCACCAAACGGGCGGCTACAGTACCCAATTACATTTCGCTAGATGGCAGCAGCACTCCACCAACAGGGCCGGCTGCAGTACCCAAATATATTTCGCTAGATGGCAGCAGCGCTCCACCAAAAGGGCGGCTGCAGTACCCAAATATATTTCGCTAGATGGCAGCAGCGCTCCACCAACAGCGCCGGCTGCAGTACCCAATTACATTTCGCTAGATGGCAGCAGCGCTCCACCAACATTGCCGGCTGCAGTACCCAATTACATTTCGCTAGATGGCAGCAGAGCTCCACCAAAAGGGCCGGCTGCAGTACCCAAATATATTTCGCGAGACGGCAGCAGCGCTCCACCAACCGGGCCGGCTGCAGTACCCAAATATATTTCGCTAGATGGCAGCAGCGCTCCACCAACAGGGCCGGCTGCACTACCCAAATATATTTCGCTAGATGGCAGCAGCGCTCCACCAACCGGGCCGGCTGCAGTACCCAATTACATTTCGCTAGATGGCAGCAGCGCTCCACCAAAAGGGCGGTTGCAGTACCCAAATATATTTCGCTAGATGGCAGCAGCGCTCCACCAACAGCGCCGGCTGCAGTACCCTCGTATATTTCGCTAGATAGCAGCAGCGCTCCACCAAAAGGGTTAGGGTTAGACTCAGGCTCTTAGGCTTAGGGTTAGACTCAGGCTCTTAGGGTTAGGGTTAGACTCAGGCTCTTAGGGTGAGGGTTAGACTCAGGCTCTTAGGGTTAGGGTTAGACTCAGGCTCTTAGAGTTAGGGTTAGACTCAGGCTCTTCGGGTTAGGGTTAGGGTTAGGGTTAGGGTTAGACTCTTAGGGTTAGGGTTAGGGTTAAGGTTAGACTCTTAGTGTTAGGGTTAGACTCTTAGGGTTAGGGTTAGGGTTAGACTCTTAGGGTTAGGGTTAGGGTTAGACTGTTAGGGTTAGGGTTAGGGTTAGGGTTAGACTCTTAGGGTTAGACTCTTAGGGTTAGGGTTAGACTGTTAGGGTTAGGGTTAGGGTTAGACTCTTAGGGTTAGGGTTAGACTCTTAGGGTTAGGGTTAGGGTTAGGGTTAGACTCAGGGTTAGGGTTAGACTCTTAGGGTTAGGGTTAGGGTTAGGGTTAGACTGTTAGGGTTAGGGTTAGGGTTAGGGTTAGACTCTTAGGGTTAAACTCTTATGTTTAGGGTTAGACTGTTAGGGTTAGAGTTAGGGTTAGGGTTAGACTCTTAGGGTTAGACTCTTAGGGTTAGGGTTAGACTCTTAGGGTTAGGGTTAGGGTTAGGGTTAGACTCTTAGGGTTAGGGTTAGACTCTTAGAGTTAGGGTTAGGGTTAGGGTTAGGGTTAGACTGTTAGGGTTAGGGTTAGGGTTAGGGTTAGACTCGTAGGGTTAGGGTTAGACTCAGGCTCTTAGGGTGAGGGTTAGACTCAGGCTCTTAGGGTGAGGGTTAGACTCAGGCTCTTAGGGTTAGGGTTAGACTCAGGCTCTTCGGGTTAGGGTTAGACTCAGGCTCTTAGGGTGAGGGTTAGACTCAGGCTCTTAGGTTTAGGGTTAGACTCAGGCTCTTAGGTTTCGCTAGATGGCAGCAGCGCTCCACCAACCGGGCGGCTGCAGTACCCAAGTATATTTCGCTAGATGGCAGCAGCGCTCCACCAACAGCGACGGCTGCAGTACCCAAGTATATTTCGCTAGATGGCAGCAGCGCTCCACCAACAGCGCCGGCTGCAGTACCCAAATATATTTCGCTAGATGGCAGCATCGCTCCACCAAAAGGGCGGCTGCAGTACCCAATTACATTTCGCTAGATGGCAGCAGCGCTCCACCAAAAGGGCGGCTGCAGTACCCAAGTATATTTCGCTAGACGGCAGCAGCGCTCCACCAAAAGGGCGGCTGCAGTACCCAATTACGTTTCGCTAGATGGCAGCAGCGCTCCACCAAAAGGGCGGCTGCAGTACCCAAATATATTTCGCTAGATGCCAGAAGCGCTCCCCCAACAGCGCCGGCTGCAGTACCCAATTATATTTCGCTAGATGGCAGCAGCGCTCCACCAACCGGTCGGCTGCAGTACCCAATTACATTTCGCTAGATGGCAGCAGCGCTCCACCAGAAGGGCGGCTGCAGTACCCAAATATATTTCGCTAGATGGCAGCAGCGCTCCACCAACAGCGCCGGCTGCAGTACCCAAGTATATTTCGCTAGATGGCAGCAGCGCTCCACCAACAGGGCGGCTGCAGTACCCAATTACATTTCGCTAGATGGCAGCAGAGCTCCACCAACAGGGCCGGCTGCAGTACCCAAATATATTTCGCGAGACGGCAGCAGCGCTCCACCAACCGGGCCGGCTGCAGTACCCAAATATATTTCGCTAGATGGCAGCAGCGCTCCACCAACAGGGCCGGCTGCACTACCCAAATATATTTCGCTAGATGGCAGCAGCGCACCACCAACCGGGCCGGCTGCAGTACCCAATTACATTTCGCTAGATGGCAGCAGCGCTCCACCAAAAGGGCGGCTGCAGTACCCAAATATATTTCGCTAGATGGCAGCAGCGCTCCACCAAAAGGGTTAGGGTTAGACTCAGGCTCTTAGGGTTAGGGTTAGACTCAGGCTCTTAGGGTTAGGGTTAGACTCAGGCTCTTAGGGTTAGGGTTGGACTCAGGCTCTTCGGGTTAGGGTTAGACTCAGGCTATTCGGGTTAGGGTTAGACTTAGGCTCTTAGGGTTAGGCTTAGACTCAGGCTCTTAGGGTTAGGGTTAGACTCAGGCTCTTAGGGTTAGGGTTAGACTCAGGCTCTTAGGGTGAGGGTTAGACTCAGGCTCTTAGGGTTAGGGTTAGACTCAGGCTCTTAGGGTGAGGGTTAGACTCAGGCTCTTAGGGTGAGGGTTAGACTCAGGCTCTTCGGGTTAGGGTTAGACTCAGGCTCTTAGGGTTAGGGTTAGACTCAGGCTCTTAGGGTGAGGGTTAGACTCAGGCTCTTAGGGTGAGGGTTAGACTCAGGCTCTTAGGGTTAGGGTTAGACTCAGGCTCTTCGGGTTAGGGTTAGACTCAGGCTCTTAGGGTTAGGGTTAGACTCAGGCTCTTAGGGTGAGGGTTAGACTCAGGCTCTTAGGGTGAGGGTTAGACTCAGGCTCTTCGGCTTAGGGTTAGACTCAGGCTCTTCGGGTTAGGGTTAGACTCAGGCTCTTAGGGTTAGGGTTAGACTCAGGCTCTTCGGGTGAGGGTTAGACTCAGGCTCTTAGGGTTAGGGTTAGACTCAGGCTCTTCGGGTTAGGGTTAGACTCAGGCTCTTCGGGTTAGGGTTAGACTCAGGCTCTTAGGGTGAGGGTTAGACTCAGGCTCTTAGGGTTAGGGTTAGACTCAGGCTCTTCGGGTTAGGGTTAGACTCAGGCTCTTAGCGTGAGGGATAGACTCAGGCTCTTAGGGTTAGGGTTAGACTCAGGCTCTTAGGGTTAGGGTTAGATTCAGGCTCTTAGGGTTAGGGTTAGACTCAGGCTCTTCGGGTTAGGGTTAGACTCAGGCTCTTCGGGTTAGGGTTCGACTAAGGCTCTTAGGGTTAGGGTTAGACTCAGGCTCTTCGGGTTAGGGTTAGACTCAGGCTCTTCGGGTTAGGGTTAGACTCAGGCTCTTAGGGTGAGGGTTAGACTCAGGCTCTTCGGGATAGGGTTAGACTCAGGCTCTTAGGGTTAGGGTTAGACTCAGGCTCTTAGGGTTAGGGTTAGACTCAGGCTCTTAGGGTGAGGGTTAGACTCAGGCTCTTAGGGTGAGGGTTAGACTCAGGCTCTTAGAGTTAGGGTTAGACTCAGGCTCTTAGGGTTAGGGTTGGACTCAGTACTATATATTTGAGTACTGCAGCCGCCGCTGTTGGTGGAGCGCTGCTGCCATCTAGCGAAATATACTTGGGTACTGCAGCCGGCGCTGTTGGTGGAGCGCTGCTGCCATGTAGCGAAATATATTTGGGTACTGCAGCCGGCCCTGTTGGTGGAGCGCTGCTGCCGTCTAGCGAAATACATTTGGGTACTGCAGCCGCCCTTTTGGTGGAGCGCTGCTGCCATCTAGCGAAATATACTTGGGTATTGCAGCCGTCCCTGTTGGTGGAGCTCTGCTGCCATCTAGCGAAATATACTTGGGTACTTCAGCCGGGGTTAGGGTTAGGGTTAAGGTTAGACTGTTAGGGTTAGGGTTAGGGTTAGACTCTTAGGGTTAGACTCTTAGGGTTAGGGTTAGACTCTTAGGGTTAGGGTTAGGGTTAGACTCTTAGGGTTAGGGTTAGGGTTAGGGTTAGACTCTTAGGGTTAGGGTTAGACTCTTAGGGTTAGGGTAGGGTTAGTGTTAGAATCTTAGGGTTAGGGTTAGGGTTAGGGTTAGACTCTTAGGGTTAGGGTCAGGGTTAGGGTTAGGGTTAGGGTTAGACTCTTAGGGTTAGGGTTAGGGTTAAGGTTAGACACTTAGTGTTAGGGTTAGAATCTTAGGGTTAGGGTTAGGGTTACGGTTAGACTCTTAGGGTTAGGGTTAGGGTTAGACTGTTAGGGTTAGGGTTAGGGTTAGGGTTAGACTCTTAGGGTTAAACTCTTATGTTTAGGGTTAGACTGTTAGGGTTAGAGTTAGGGTTAGGGTTAGACTCTTAGGGTTAGACTCTTAGGGTTAGGGTTAGACTGTTAGGGTTAGGGTTAGGGTTAGACTCTTAGGGTTAGGGTTAGACTCTTAGGGTTAGGGTTAGGGTTAGGGTTAGACTCAGGGTTACGGTTAGACTCTTAGGGTTAGGGTTATGGTTAGGGTTAGACTCTTAGGGTTAGGCTTAGGGTTAGGGTTAGACTCTTAGGATTAGGGTTAGGGTTAGGGTTAGGGTTAGGGTTAGACTCAGGCTCTTCGGGTTAGGGTTAGACTCAGGCTCTTAGGGTTAGGGTTAGACGCAGGCTCTTAGGGTTAGGGTTAGATTCAGGCTCTTAGGGTTAGGGTTAGACTCAGGCTCTTCGGGTGAGGGTTAGACTCAGGCTCTTCGGGTTAGGGTTAGACTCAGGCTCTTAGGGTGAGGGTTAGACTCAGGCTCTTCGGGTTAGGGTTAGACTCAGGCTCTTCGGGTTAGGGTTAGACTCAGGCTCTTAGGGTTACGGTTAGACTCAGGCTCTTCGGGTTAGAGTTAGACTCAGGCTCTTAGGGTTAGGGTTAGACTCAGGCTCTTAGGGTGAGGGTTAGACTCAGGCTCTTAGGGTGAGGGTTAGACTCAGGCTCTTAGGGTTAGGGTTAGACTCAGGCTCTTAGGGTTAGGGTTAGACTCAGTACTATATATTTGGGTACTGCAGCCGCCGCTGTTGGTGGAGCGCTGCTGCCATCTAGCGAAATATACTTGGGTACTGCAGCCGGCGCTGTTGGTGGAGCGCTGCTGCCATGTAGCGAAATATATTTGGGTACTGCAGCCGGCCCTGTTGGTGGAGCGCTGCTGCCGTCTAGCGAAATATATTTGGGTACTGCAGCCGCCCTTTTGGTGGAGCGCTGCTGCCATCTAGCCAAATATACTTGGGTATTGCAGCCGTCCCTGTTGGTGGAGCTCTGCTGCCATCTAGCCAAATATACTTGGGTACTGCAGCCGCCCTTTTGGTGAAGCGCTGCTGCCATCTAGCGAAATATACTTGGGTACTGCAGCCGGCGCTGTTGGTGGAGCGCTTCTGCCATCTAGCGAAATGTAATTGGGTACTGCAGCCGCCCTTTTGGTGGAGCGCTGCTGCCATCTAGCGAAATGTATTGGGTACTGCAGCCGCCCTTTTGGTGGAGCGCTTCTGCCATCTAGCGACATATACTCGGGTACTGCAGCCGGCGCTGTTGGTGGAGCGCTGCTGCCATCTAGCGAAATATATTTGGGTACTGCAGCCGCCCTTCTGGTGGAGCGCTGCTGCCATCTAGCGAAATGTAATTGGGTACTGCAGCCGCCCGGTTGGTGGAGCGCTGCTGCCATCTAGCGAAATATACTTGGGTACTGCAGCCGGCCCTGTTGGTGGAGCGCTGCTGCCATCTAGCGAAATATATTTGGGTACTGCAGGCGGCCCCTTTTGGTGGAGCGCTGCTGCCATCTAGCGAAATATATTTGGGTACTGCAGCCGGCTCTGTTGGTGGAGCGCTGCTGCCATCTAGCGAAATATACTTGGGTACTTCAGCCGGCCGGTTGGTGGAGCGCTGCTGCCATCTAGCGAAATATAATTGGGTACTGCAGCCGCCCGGTTGGTGGAGCGCTGCTGCCATCTAGCGAAATATACTTGGGTACTGCAGCCGCCCTTTTGGTGGAGCGCTGCTGCCATCTAGCGAAATATATTTGGGTACTTCAGCCGGGGTTAGGGTTAGGGTTAAGGTTAGACTGTTAGGGTTAGGGTTAGTGTTAGACTCTTAGGGTTAGACTCTTAGGGTTAGGGTTAGACTCTTAGGGTTAGGGTTAGGGTTAGGGTTAGACTCTTAGGGTTAGGGTTAGACTCTTAGGGTTAGGGTTAGGTTTAGGGTTAGACTCTTAGGGTTAGGGTTAGACTCTTAGGGTTAGGGTAGGGTTAGGGTTAGACTCTTAGGGTTAGGGTTAGGGTTAGGGTTAGACTCTTAAGGTTAGGGTCAGGGTTAGGGTTAGGGTTAGGGTTAGGGTTAGACCCTTAGGGTTAGGGTTAGGGTTAAGGTTAGACTCTTAGTGTTAGGGTTAGACTCTTAGGGTTAGGGTTAGGGTTAGGGTTAGACTCTTAGGGTTAGGGTTAGACTCTTAGGGTTAGGGTAGGGTTAGGGTTAGACTCTTAGGGTTAGGGTTAGGGTTAGGGTTAGACTCTTAGGGTTAGGGTCAGGGTTAGGGTTAGGGTTAGGGTTAGGGTTAGACTCTTAGGGTTAGGGTTAGGGTTAAGGTTAGACTCTTAGGGTTAGACTCTTAGGGTTAGGGTTAGGGTTAGACTGTTAGGTTTAGGGTTAGGGTTAGGGTTAGACTCTTAGGGTTAGACTCTTAGGGTTAGGGTTAGACTGTTAGGGTTAGGGTTAGGGTTAGGGTTAGACTCTTAGGGTTAGGGTTAGACTCTTAGGGTTAGGTTTAGAGTTAGGGTTAGACTCAGGGTTAGGGTTAGACTCTTAGGGTTAGGGTTAGGGTTAGGGTTAGACTGTTAGGGTTAGGGTTAGGGTTAGGGTTAGACTCTTAGGGTTAAACTCTTATGTTTAGGGTTAGACTGTTAGGGTTAGAGTTAGGGTTAGGGTTAGACTCTTAGGGTTAGACTCTTAGGGTTAGGGTTAGACTGTTAGGGTTAGGGTTAGGGTTAGGGTTAGACTCTTAGGGTTAGGGTTAGACTCTTAGGGTTAGGGTTAGGGTTAGGGTTAGGGTTAGACTGTTAGGGTTAGGGTTAGGGTTAGGGTTAGGGTTAGACTGTTAGGGTTAGGGTTAGGGTTAGGGTTAGACTCGTAGGGTTAGGGTTAGACTCAGGCTCTTAGGGTTAGGGTTAGACTCAGGCTCTTAGGGTTAGGGTTAGACTCAGGCTCTTAGGGTGAGGGTTAGACTCAGGCTCTTAGGGTTAGGGTTAGACTCAGGCTCTTAGGGTTAGGGTTAGACTCAGGCTCTTAGGGTGAGGGTTAGACTCAGGCTCTTAGGGTTAGGGTTAGACTCAGGCTCTTAGGGTTAGGGTTAGACTCAGGCTCTTAGGGTGAGGGTTAGACTCAGGCTCTTAGGGTTAGGGTTAGACTCAGGCTCTATAGGGTGAGGGTTAGACTCAGGCTCTTCGGGTTAGGGTTAGACTCAGGCTCTTAGGGTTAGGGTTAGACTCAGGCTCTTAGGGTTAGGGTTAGACTCAGGCTCTTAGGGTGAGGGTTAGACTCAGGCTCTTAGGGTTAGGGTTAGACTCAGGCTCTTAGGGTTAGGGTTAGACTCAGGCTCTTAGGGTGAGGGTTAGACTCAGGCTCTTAGGGTTAGGGTTAGACTCAGGCTCTTAGGGTTAGGGTTAGACTCAGGCTCTTAGGGTTAGGGTTGGACTCAGTACTATATATTTGAGTACTGCAGCCGCCGCTGTTGGTGGAGCGCTGCTGCCATCTAGCGAAATATACTTGGGTACTGCAGCCGGCGCTGTTGGTGGAGCGCTGCTGCCATGTAGCGAAATATATTTGGGTACTGCAGCCGGCCCTGTTGGTGGAGCGCTGCTGCCGTCTAGCGAAATACATTTGGGTACTGCAGCCGCCCTTTTGGTGGAGCGCTGCTGCCATCTAGCGAAATATACTTGGGTATTGCAGCCGTCCCTGTTGGTGGAGCTCTGCTGCCATCTAGCGAAATATACTTGGGTACTGCAGCCGCCCGGTTGGTGGAGCGCTGCTGCCATCTAGCGAAATATATTTGGGTACTGCAGCCGGCTCTGTTGGTGGAGCGCTGCTGCCATCTAGCGAAATATACTTGGGTACTTCAGCCGGGGTTAGGGTTAGGGTTAAGGTTAGACTGTTAGGGTTAGGGTTAGGGTTAGACTCTTAGGGTTAGACTCTTAGGGTTAGGGTTAGACTCTTAGGGTTAGGGTTAGGGTTAGACTCTTAGGGTTAGGGTTAGGGTTAGGGTTAGACTCTTAGGGTTAGGGTTAGACTCTTAGGGTTAGGGTAGGGTTAGGGTTAGACTCTTAGGGTTAGGGTTAGGGTTAGGGTTAGACTCTTAGGGTTAGGGTCAGGGTTAGGGTTAGGGTTAGGGTTAGACTCTTAGGGTTAGGGTTAGGGTTAAGGTTAGACACTTAGTGTTAGGGTTAGAATCTTAGGGATAGGGTTAGGGTTACGGTTAGACTCTTAGGGTTAGGGTTAGGGTTAGACTGTTAGGGTTAGGGTTAGGGTTAGGGTTAGACTCTTAGGGTTAAACTCTTATGTTTAGGGTTAGACTGTTAGGGTTAGAGTTAGGGTTAGGGTTAGACTCTTAGGGTTAGACTCTTAGGGTTAGGCTTAGACTGTTAGGGTTAGGGTTAGGGTTAGGGTTAGGGTTAGACTCTTAGGGTTAGGGTTAGACTCTTAGGGTTAGGGTTAGGGTTAGGGTTAGACTCAGGGTTACGGTTAGACTCTTAGGGTTAGGGTTATGGTTAGGGTTAGACTCTTAGGGTTAGGCTTAGGGTTAGGGTTAGACTCTTAGGATTAGGGTTAGGGTTAGGGTTAGGGTTAGGGTTAGGGTTAGACTCAGGCTCTTCGGGTTAGGGTTCGACTCAGGCTCTTAGGGTTAGGGTTAGACTCAGGCTCTTAGGGTGAGGGTTAGACTCAGGCTCTTAGGGTGAGGGTTAGACTCAGGCTCTTAGGGTTAGGGTTAGACTCAGGCTCTTAGGGTGAGGGTTAGACTCAGGCTCTTAGGGTGAGGGTTAGACTCAGGCTCTTCGGGTTAGGGTTAGACTCAGGCTCTTAGGGTGAGGGTTAGACTCAGGCTCTTAGGGTGAGGGTTAGACTCAGGCTCTTAGGGTTAGGGTTAGACTCAGGCTCTTAGGGTGAGGGTTAGACTCAGGCTCTTAGGGTTAGGGTTAGACTCAGGCTCTTAGGTTTCGCTAGATGGCAGCAGCGCTCCACCAACCGGGCGGCTGCAGTACCCAAGTATATTTCGCTAGATGGCAGCAGCGCTCCACCAACAGCGCCGGCTGCAGTACCCAAGTATATTTCGCTAGATGGCAGCAGCGCTCCACCAACAGCGCCGGCTGCAGTACCCAAATATATTTCGCTAGATGGCAGCAGCGCTCCACCAAAAGGGCGGCTGCAATACCCAAGTATATTTCGCTAGATGGCAGCAGCGCTCCACCAAACGGGGCGGCTGCAGTACCCAAGTATATTTCGCTAGACGGCAGCAGCGCTCCACCAAAAGGGCGGCTGCAGTACCCAATTACGTTTCGCTAGATGGCAGCAGCGCTCCACCAAAAGGGCGGCTGCAGTACCCAAATATATTTCGCTAGATGCCAGAAGCGCTCCACCAACAGAGCCGGCTGCAGTACCCAATTATATTTCGCTAGATGGCAGCAGCGCTCCACCAACCGGTCGGCTGCAGTACCCAATTACATTTCGCTAGATGGCAGCAGCGCTCCACCAAAAGGGCGGCTGCAGTACCCAAATATATTTCGCTAGATGGCAGCAGCGCTCCACCAACAGCGCCGGCTGCAGTACCCAAATATATTTCGCTAGATGGCAGCAGCGCTCCACCAACAGGGCGGCTGCAGTACCCAATTACATTTCGCTAGATGGCAGCAGAGCTCCACCAACAGGGCCGGCTGCAGTACCCAAATATATTTCGCGAGACGGCAGCAGCGCTCCACCAACCGGGCCGGCTGCAGTACCCAAATATATTTCGCTAGATGGCAGCAGCGCTCCACCAACAGGGCCGGCTGCACTACCCAAATATATTTCGCTAGATGGCAGCAGCGCACCACCAACCGGGCCGGCTGCAGTACCCAATTACATTTCGCTAGATGGCAGCAGCGCTCCACCAAAAGGGCGGCTGCAGTACCCAAATATATTTCGCTAGATGGCAGCAGCGCTCCACCAAAAGGGTTAGGGTTAGACTCAGGCTCTTAGGGTTAGGGTTAGACTCAGGCTCTTAGGGTTAGGGTTAGACTCAGGCTCTTAGGGTTAGGGTTGGACTCAGTACTATATATTTGAGTACTGCAGCCGCCGCTGTTGGTGGAGCGCTGCTGCCATCTAGCGAAATATACTTGGGTACTGCAGCCGGCCCTGTTGGTGGAGCGCTGCTGCCATGTAGCGAAATATATTTGGGTACTGCAGCCGGCCCTGTTGGTGGAGCGCTGCTGCCGTCTAGCGAAATACATTTGGGTACTGCAGCCGCCCTTTTGGTGGAGCGCTGCTGCCATCTAGCCAAATATACTTGGGTATTGCAGCCGTCCCTGTTGGTGGAGCTCTGCTGCCATCTAGCGAAATATACTTGGGTACTGCAGCCGCCCGGTTGGTGGAGCGCTGCTGCCATCTAGCGAAATATATTTGGGTACTGCAGCCGGCTCTGTTGGTGGAGCGCTGCTGCCATCTAGCGAAATATACTTGGGTACTTCAGCCGGGGTTAGGGTTAGGGTTAAGGTTAGACTGTTAGGGTTAGGGTTAGGGTTAGACTCTTAGGGTTAGACTCTTAGGGTTAGGGTTAGACTCTTAGGGTTAGGGTTAGGGTTAGACTCTTAGGGTTAGGGTTAGGGTTAGGGTTAGACTCTTAGGGTTAGGGTTAGACTCTTAGGGTTAGGGTAGGGTTAGGGTTAGACTCTTAGGGTTAGGGTTAGGGTTAGGGTTAGACTCTTAGGGTTAGGGTCAGGGTTAGGGTTAGGGTTAGGGTTAGACTCTTAGGGTTAGGGTTAGGGTTAAGGTTAGACACTTAGTGTTAGGGTTAGAATCTTAGGGATAGGGTTAGGGTTACGGTTAGACTCTTAGGGTTAGGGTTAGGGTTAGACTGTTAGGGTTAGGGTTAGGGTTAGGGTTAGACTCTTAGGGTTAAACTCTTATGTTTAGGGTTAGACTGTTAGGGTTAGAGTTAGGGTTAGGGTTAGACTCTTAGGGTTAGACTCTTAGGGTTAGGGTTAGACTGTTAGGGTTAGGGTTAGGGTTAGGGTTAGGGTTAGACTCTTAGGGTTAGGGTTAGACTCTTAGGGTTAGGGTTAGGGTTAGGGTTAGGGTTAGACTCAGGGTTACGGTTAGACTCTTAGGGTTAGGGTTATGGTTAGGGTTAGACTCTTAGGGTTAGGCTTAGGGTTAGGGTTAGACTCTTAGGATTAGGGTTAGGGTTAGGGTTAGGGTTAGGGTTAGGGTTAGACTCAGGCTCTTCGGGTTAGGGTTAGACTCAGGCTCTTAGGGTTAGGGTTAGACGCAGGCTCTTAGGGTTAGGGTTAGATTCAGGCTCTTAGGGTTAGGGTTAGACTCAGGCTCTTCGGGTGAGGGTTAGACTCAGGCTCTTAGGGTTAGGGTTAGACTCAGGCTCTTAGGGTGAGGGTTAGACTCAGGCTCTTAGGGTTAGGGTTAGACTCAGGCTCTTCGGGTTAGGGTTAGACTCAGGCTCTTAGGGTTACGGTTAGACTCAGGCTCTTCGGGTTAGAGTTAGACTCAGGCTCTTAGGGTTAGGGTTAGACTCAGGCTCTTAGGGTGAGGGTTAGACTCAGGCTCTTAGGGTGAGGGTTAGACTCAGGCTCTTAGGGTTAGGGTTAGACTCAGGCTCTTAGGGTTAGGGTTAGACTCAGTACTATATATTTGGGTACTGCAGCCGCCGCTGTTGGTGGAGCGCTGCTGCCATCTAGCGAAATATACTTGGGTACTGCAGCCGGCGCTGTTGGTGGAGCGCTGCTGCCATGTAGCGAAATATATTTGGGTACTGCAGCCGGCCCTGTTGGTGGAGCGCTGCTGCCGTCTAGCGAAATATATTTGGGTACTGCAGCCGCCCTTTTGGTGGAGCGCTGCTGCCATCTAGCCAAATATACTTGGGTATTGCAGCCGTCCCTGTTGGTGGAGCTCTGCTGCCATCTAGCGAAATATACTTGGGTACTGCAGCCGACCTTTTGGTGAAGCGCTGCTGCCATCTAGCGAAATATACTTGGGTACTGCAGCCGGCGCTGTTGGTGGAGCGCTGCTGCCATCTAGCGAAATGTAATTGGGTACTGCAGCCGCCCTTTTGGTGTAGCGCTGCTGCCATCTAGCGAAATATACTTGGGTACTGCAGCCGGCGCTGTTGGTGGAGGGCTGCTGCCATCTAGCGAAATGTAATTGGGTACTGCAGCCGCCCTTTTGGTGGAGCGCTGCTGCCATCTAGCGAAATGTATTGGGTACTGCAGCCGCCCTTTTGGTGGAGCGCTTCTGCCATCTAGCGACATATACTTGGGTACTGCAGCCGGCGCTGTTGGTGGAGCGCTGCTGCCATCTAGCGAAATATATTTGGGTACTGCGGCCGCCCGGTTGGTGGAGCGCTGCTGCCATCTAGCGAAATATAATTGGGTACTGCAGCCGGCCCTGTTGGTGGAGCGCTGCTGCCATCTAGCGAAATGTAGTTGGGTACTGCAGCCGTCCTTCTGGTGGAGCGCTGCTGCCATCTAGCGAAATATATTTGGGTACTGCAGCCGCCCTTTTGGTGGAGCGCTGCTGCCATCTAGCGAAATATACTTGGGTACTGCAACCGGCCCTGTTGGTGGAGCGCTGCTGCCATCTAGCGAAATGTAATTGGGTACTGCAGCCGCCCTTCTGGTGGAGCGCTGCTGCCATCTAGCGAAATGTAATTGGGTACTGCAGCCGCCCGGTTGGTGGAGCGCTGCTGCCATCTAGCGAAATATACTTGGGTACTGCAGCCGTCCTTCTGGTGGAGCGCTGCTGCCATCTAGCGAAATATATTTGGGTACTGCAGGCGGCCCCTTTTGGTGGAGCGCTGCTGCCATCTAGCGAAATATATTTGGGTACTGCAGCCGGCTCTGTTGGTGGAGCGCTGCTGCCATCTAGCGAAATATACTTGGGTACTTCAGCCGGCCGGTTGGTGGAGCGCTGCTGCCATCTAGCGAAATATAATTGGGTACTGCAGCCGCCCGGTTGGTGGAGCGCTGCTGCCATCTAGCGAAATATATTTGGGTACTGCAGCCGCCCTTTTGGTGGAGCGCTGCTGCCATCTAGCGAAATATAATTGGGTACTGCAGCCGGCTCTGTTGGTGGAGCGCTGCTGCCATCTAGCGAAATATACTTGGGTACTTCAGCCGGGGTTAGGGTTAGGGTTAAGGTTAGACTGTTAGGGTTAGGGTTAGTGTTAGACTCTTAGGGTTAGACTCTTAGGGTTAGGGTTAGACTCTTAGGGTTAGGGTTAGGGTTAGGGTTAGACTCTTAGGGTTAGGGTTAGACTCTTAGGGTTAGGGTTAGGTTTAGGGTTAGACTCTTAGGGTTAGGGTTAGACTCTTAGGGTTAGGGTAGGGTTAGGGTTAGACTCTTAGGGTTAGGGTTAGGGTTAGGGTTAGACTCTTAAGGTTAGGGTCAGGGTTAGGGTTAGGGTTAGGGTTAGGGTTAGACTCTTAGGGTTAGGGTTAGGGTTAAGGTTAGATTCTTAGTGTTAGGGTTAGACTCTTAGGGTTAGGGTTAGGGTTAGGGTTAGACTCTTAGGGTTAGGGTTAGACTCTTAGGGTTAGGGTAGGGTTAGGGTTAGACTCTTAGGGTTAGGGTTAGGGTTAGGGTTAGACTCTTAGGGTTAGGGTCAGGGTTAGGGTTAGGGTTAGGGTTAGACTCTTAGGGTTAGGGTTAGGGTTAAGGTTAGACTCTTAGTGTTAGGGTTAGACTCTTAGGGTTAGGGTCAGGGTTAGGGTTAGGGTTAGGGTTAGGGTTAGACTCTTAGGGTTAGGGTTAAGTTTAGACTCTTAGTGTTAGGGTTAGACTCTTAGGGTTAGGGTTAGGGTTAGACTCTTAGGGTTAGGGTTAGGGTTAGACTGTTAGGGTTAGGGTTAGGGTTAGGGTTAGACTCTTAGGGTTAGACTCTTAGGGTTAGGGTTAGGGTTAGACTGTTAGGGTTAGGGTTAGGGTTAGGGTTAGACTCTTAGGGTTAGACTCTTAGGGTTAGGGTTAGACTGTTAGGGTTAGGGTTAGGGTTAGGGTTAGACTCTTAGGGTTAGGGTTAGACTCTTAGGGTTAGGTTTAGGGTTAGGGTTAGACTCAGGGTTAGGGTTAGACTCTTAGGGTTAGGGTTAGGGTTAGGGTTAGACTGTTAGGGTTAGGGTTAGGGTTAGGGTTAGACTCTTAGGGTTAAACTCTTATGTTTAGGGTTAGACTGTTAGGGTTAGAGTTAGGGTTAGGGTTAGACTCTTAGGGTTAGACTCTTAGGGTTAGGGTTAGACTGTTAGGGTTAGGGTTAGGGTTAGGGTTAGACTCTTAGGGTTAGGGTTAGACTCTTAGGGTTAGGGTTAGGGTTAGGGTTAGGGTTAGACTGTTAGGGTTAGGGTTAGGGTTAGGGTTAGGGTTAGACTGTTAGGGTTAGGGTTAGGGTTAGGGTTAGACTCGTAGGGTTAGGGTTAGACTCAGGCTCTTAGGGTTAGGGTTAGACTCAGGCTCTTAGGGTTAGGGTTAGACTCAGGCTCTTAGGGTGAGGGTTAGACTCAGGCTCTTAGGGTTAGGGTTAGACTCAGGCTCTTAGGGTTAGGGTTAGACTCAGGCTCTTAGGGTGAGGGTTAGACTCAGGCTCTTCGGGTTAGGGTTAGACTCAGGCTCTTAGGGTTAGGGTTAGACTCAGGCTCTTAGGGTGAGGGTTAGACTCAGGCTCTATAGGGTGAGGGTTAGACTCAGGCTCTTCGGGTTAGGGTTAGACTCAGGCTCTTAGGGTTAGGGTTAGACTCAGGCTCTTCGGGTTAGGGTTAGACTCAGGCTCTTAGGGTGAGGGTTAGACTCAGGCTCTTAGGGTTAGGGTTAGACTCAGGCTCTTAGGGTTAGGGTTAGACTCAGGCTCTTAGGGTGAGGGTTAGACTCAGGCTCTTAGGGTTAGGGTTAGACTCAGGCTCTTAGGGTTAGGGTTAGATTCAGGCTCTTAGGGTTAGGGTTAGACTCAGGCTCTTCGGGTTAGGGTTAGACTCAGGCTCTTCGGGTTAGGGTTCGACTAAGGCTCTTAGGGTTAGGGTTAGACTCAGGCTCTTCGGGTTAGGGTTAGACTCAGGCTCTTCGGGTTAGGGTTAGACTCAGGCTCTTAGGGTGAGGGTTAGACTCAGGCTCTTAGGGTGAGGGTTAGACTCAGGCTCTTAGGGTGAGGGTTAGACTCAGGCTCTTAGGGTGCGGGTTAGACTCAGGCTCTTAGGGTGAGGGTTAGACTCAGGCTCTTAGGGTTAGGGTTAGACTCAGGCTCTTAGAGTTAGGGTTAGACTCAGGCTCTTAGGGTTAGGGTTGGACTCAGTACTATATATTTGAGTACTGCAGCCGCCGCTGTTGGTGGAGCGCGCTGCCATCTAGCGAAATATACTTGGGTACTGCAGCCGGCGCTGTTGGTGGAGCGCTGCTGCCATGTAGCGAAATATATTTGGGTACTGCAGCCGGCCCTGTTGGTGGAGCGCTGCTGCCGTCTAGCGAAATACATTTGGGTACTGCAGCCGCCCTTTTGGTGGAGCGCTGCTGCCATCTAGCGAAATATACTTGGGTATTGCAGCCGTCCCTGTTGGTGGAGCTCTGCTGCCATCTAGCGAAATATACTTGGGTACTGCAGCCGCCCGGTTGGTGGAGCGCTGCTGCCATCTAGCGAAATATATTTGGGTACTGCAGCCGGCTCTGTTGGTGGAGCGCTGCTGCCATCTAGCGAAATATACTTGGGTACTTCAGCCGGGGTTAGGGTTAGGGTTAAGGTTAGACTGTTAGGGTTAGGGTTAGGGTTAGACTCTTAGGGTTAGACTCTTAGGGTTAGGGTTAGACTCTTAGGGTTAGGGTTAGGGTTAGACTCTTAGGGTTAGGGTTAGGGTTAGGGTTAGACTCTTAGGGTTAGGGTTAGACTCTTAGGGTTAGGGTAGGGTTAGGGTTAGACTCTTAGGGTTAGGGTTAGGGTTAGGGTTAGACTCTTAGGGTTAGGGTCAGGGTTAGGGTTAGGGTTAGGGTTAGACTCTTAGGGTTAGGGTTAGGGTTAAGGTTAGACACTTAGTGTTAGGGTTAGAATCTTAGGGATAGGGTTAGGGTTACGGTTAGACTCTTAGGGTTAGGGTTAGGGTTAGACTGTTAGGGTTAGGGTTAGACTCTTAGGGTTAAACTCTTATGTTTAGGGTTAGACTGTTAGGGTTAGAGTTAGGGTTAGGGTTAGACTCTTAGGGTTAGACTCTTAGGGTTAGGGTTAGACTGTTAGGGTTAGGGTTAGGGTTAGGGTTAGGGTTAGACTCTTAGGGTTAGGGTTAGACTCTTAGGGTTAGGGTTAGGGTTAGGGTTAGACTCAGGGTTACGGTTAGACTCTTAGGGTTAGGGTTATGGTTAGGGTTAGACTCTTAGGGTTAGGCTTAGGGTTAGGGTTAGACTCTTAGGATTAGGGTTAGGGTTAGGGTTAGGGTTAGGGTTAGGGTTAGACTCAGGCTCTTCGGGTTAGGGTTCGACTCAGGCTCTTAGGGTTAGGGTTAGACTCAGGCTCTTAGGGTGAGGGTTAGACTCAGGCTCTTAGGGTGAGGGTTAGACTCAGGCTCTTAGGGTTAGGGTTAGACTCAGGCTCTTAGGGTGAGGGTTAGACTCAGGCTCTTAGGGTGAGGGTTAGACTCAGGCTCTTCGGGTTAGGGTTAGACTCAGGCTCTTAGGGTGAGGGTTAGACTCAGGCTCTTAGGGTGAGGGTTAGACTCAGGCTCTTAGGGTTAGGGTTAGACTCAGGCTCTTAGGGTGAGGGTTAGACTCAGGCTCTTAGGGTTAGGGTTAGACTCAGGCTCTTAGGTTTCGCTAGATGGCAGCAGCGCTCCACCAACCGGGCGGCTGCAGTACCCAAGTATATTTCGCTAGATGGCAGCAGCGCTCCACCAACAGCGCCGGCTGCAGTACCCAAGTATATTTCGCTAGATGGCAGCAGCGCTCCACCAACAGCGCCGGCTGCAGTACCCAAATATATTTCGCTAGATGGCAGCAGCGCTCCACCAAAAGGGCGGCTGCAGTACCCAATTACATTTCGCTAGATGGCAGCAGCGCTCCACCAAACGGGGCGGCTGCAGTACCCAAGTATATTTCGCTAGACGGCAGCAGCGCTCCACCAAAAGGGCGGCTGCAGTACCCAATTACGTTTCGCTAGATGGCAGCAGCGCTCCACCAAAAGGGCGGCTGCAGTACCCAAATATATTTCGCTAGATGCCAGAAGCGCTCCACCAACAGAGCCGGCTGCAGTACCCAATTATATTTCGCTAGATGGCAGCAGCGCTCCACCAACCGGTCGGCTGCAGTACCCAATTACATTTCGCTAGATGGCAGCAGCGCTCCACCAAAAGGGCGGCTGCAGTACCCAAATATATTTCGCTAGATGGCAGCAGCGCTCCACCAACAGCGCCGGCTGCAGTACCCAAATATATTTCGCTAGATGGCAGCAGCGCTCCACCAACAGGGCGGCTGCAGTACCCAATTACATTTCGCTAGATGGCAGCAGAGCTCCACCAACAGGGCCGGCTGCAGTACCCAAATATATTTCGCGAGACGGCAGCAGCGCTCCACCAACCGGGCCGGCTGCAGTACCCAAATATATTTCGATAGATGGCAGCAGCGCTCCACCAACAGGGCCGGCTGCACTACCCAAATATATTTCGCTAGATGGCAGCAGCGCACCACCAACCGGGCCGGCTGCAGTACCCAATTACATTTCGCTAGATGGCAGCAGCGCTCCACCAAAAGGGCGGCTGCAGTACCCAAATATATTTCGCTAGATGGCAGCAGCGCTCCACCAAAAGGGTTAGGGTTAGACTCAGGCTCTTAGGGTTAGGGTTAGACTCAGGCTCTTAGGGTTAGGGTTGGACTCAGGCTCTTCGGGTTAGGGTTAGACTCAGGCTATTCGGGTTAGGGTTAGACTCAGGCTCTTAGGGTTAGGCTTAGACTCAGGCTCTTAGGGTTAGGGTTAGACTCAGGCTCTTAGGGTTAGGGTTAGACTCAGGCTCTTCGGGTGAGGGTTAGACTCAGGCTCTTAGGGTTAGGGTTAGACTCAGGCTCTTAGGGTGAGGGTTAGACTCAGGCTCTTAGGGTGAGGGTTAGACTCAGGCTCTTAGGGTTAGGGTTAGACTCAGGCTCTTAGGGTTAGGGTTAGACTCAGGCTCTTAGGGTGAGGGTTAGACTCAGGCTCTTAGGGTGAGGGTTAGACTCAGGCTCTTAGGGTTAGGGTTAGACTCAGGCTCTTAGGGTTAGGGTTAGACTCAGGCTCTTAGGGTGAGGGTTAGACTCAGGCTCTTAGGGTGCGGGTTAGACTCAGGCTCTTCGGGTGAGGGTTAGACTCAGGCTCTTCGGGTTAGGGTTAGACTCAGGCTCTTAGGGTTAGGGTTAGACTCAGGCTCTTCGGGTGAGGGTTAGACTCAGGCTCTTCGGGTTAGGGTTAGACTCAGGCTCTTAGGGTGAGGGTTAGACTCAGGCTCTTAGGGTTAGGGTTAGACTCAGGCTCTTCGGGTTAGGGTTAGACTCAGGCTCTTAGCGTGAGGGTTAGACTCAGGCTCTTAGGGTTAGGGTTAGACTCAGGCTCTTAGGGTTAGGGTTAGATTCAGGCTCTTAGGGTTAGGGTTAGACTCAGGCTCTTCGGGTTAGGGTTAGACTCAGGCTCTTCGGGTTAGGGTTCGACTAAGGCTCTTAGGGTTAGGGTTAGACTCAGGCTCTTCGGGTTAGGGTTAGACTCAGGCTCTTCGGGTTAGGGTTAGACTCAGGCTCTTAGGGTTAGGGTTAGACTCAGGCTCTTAGGGTGAGGGTTAGACTCAGGCTCTTCGGGATAGGGTTAGACTCAGGCTCTTCGGGTTAGGGTTAGACTCAGGCTCTTCGGGTTAGGGTTAGACTCAGGCTCTTAGGGTGAGGGTTAGACTCAGGCTCTTAGGGTTAGGGTTAGACTCAGGCTCTTCGGGTTAGGGTTAGACTCAGGCTCTTAGGGTTAGGGTTGGACTCAGTACTATATATTTGAGTACTGCAGCCGCCGCTGTTGGTGGAGCGCTGCTGCCATCTAGCGAAATATACTTGGGTACTGCAGCCGGCGCTGTTGGTGGAGCGCTGCTGCCATGTAGCGAAATATATTTGGGTACTGCAGCCGGCCCTGTTGGTGGAGCGCTGCTGCCGTCTAGCGAAATACATTTGGGTACTGCAGCCGCCCTTTTGGTGGAGCGCTGCTGCCATCTAGCGAAATATACTTGGGTATTGCAGCCGTCCCTGTTGGTGGAGCTCTGCTGCCATCTAGCGAAATATACTTGGGTACTGCAGCCGCCCGGTTGGTGGAGCGCTGCTGCCATCTAGCGAAATATATTTGGGTACTGCAGCCGGCTCTGTTGGTGGAGCGCTGCTGCCATCTAGCGAAATATACTTGGGTACTTCAGCCGGGGTTAGGGTTAGGGTTAAGGTTAGACTGTTAGGGTTAGGGTTAGGGTTAGACTCTTAGGGTTAGACTCTTAGGGTTAGGGTTAGACTCTTAGGGTTAGGGTTAGGGTTAGACTCTTAGGGTTAGGGTTAGGGTTAGGGTTAGACTCTTAGGGTTAGGGTTAGACTCTTAGGGTTAGGGTAGGGTTAGGGTTAGACTCTTAGGGTTAGGGTTAGGGTTAGGGTTAGACTCTTAGGGTTAGGGTCAGGGTTAGGGTTAGGGTTAGGGTTAGACTCTTAGGGTTAGGGTTAGGGTTAAGGTTAGACACTTAGTGTTAGGGTTAGAATCTTAGGGATAGGGTTAGGGTTACGGTTAGACTCTTAGGGTTAGGGTTAGGGTTAGACTGTTAGGGTTAGGGTTAGGGTTAGGGTTAGACTCTTAGGGTTAAACTCTTATGTTTAGGGTTAGACTGTTAGGGTTAGAGTTAGGGTTAGGGTTAGACTCTTAGGGTTAGACTCTTAGGGTTAGGGTTAGACTGTTAGGGTTAGGGTTAGGGTTAGGGTTAGGGTTAGACTCTTAGGGTTAGGGTTAGACTCTTAGGGTTAGGGTTAGGGTTAGGGTTAGACTCAGGGTTACGGTTAGACTCTTAGGGTTAGGGTTATGGTTAGGGTTAGACTCTTAGGGTTAGGCTTAGGGTTAGGGTTAGACTCTTAGGATTAGGGTTAGGGTTAGGGTTAGGGTTAGGGTTAGGGTTAGACTCAGGCTCTTCGGGTTAGGGTTCGACTCAGGCTCTTAGGGTTAGGGTTAGACTCAGGCTCTTAGGGTGAGGGTTAGACTCAGGCTCTTAGGGTGAGGGTTAGACTCAGGCTCTTAGGGTTAGGGTTAGACTCAGGCTCTTAGGGTGAGGGTTAGACTCAGGCTCTTAGGGTGAGGGTTAGACTCAGGCTCTTCGGGTTAGGGTTAGACTCAGGCTCTTAGGGTGAGGGTTAGACTCAGGCTCTTAGGGTGAGGGTTAGACTCAGGCTCTTAGGGTTAGGGTTAGACTCAGGCTCTTAGGGTGAGGGTTAGACTCAGGCTCTTAGGGTTAGGGTTAGACTCAGGCTCTTAGGTTTCGCTAGATGGCAGCAGCGCTCCACCAACCGGGCGGCTGCAGTACCCAAGTATATTTCGCTAGATGGCAGCAGCGCTCCACCAACAGCGCCGGCTGCAGTACCCAAGTATATTTCGCTAGATGGCAGCAGCGCTCCACCAACAGCGCCGGCTGCAGTACCCAAATATATTTCGCTAGATGGCAGCAGCGCTCCACCAAAAGGGCGGCTGCAATACCCAAGTATATTTCGCTAGATGGCAGCAGCGCTCCACCAAACGGGGCGGCTGCAGTACCCAAGTATATTTCGCTAGACGGCAGCAGCGCTCCACCAAAAGGGCGGCTGCAGTACCCAATTACGTTTCGCTAGATGGCAGCAGCGCTCCACCAAAAGGGCGGCTGCAGTACCCAAATATATTTCGCTAGATGCCAGAAGCGCTCCACCAACAGAGCCGGCTGCAGTACCCAATTATATTTCGCTAGATGGCAGCAGCGCTCCACCAACCGGTCGGCTGCAGTACCCAATTACATTTCGCTAGATGGCAGCAGCGCTCCACCAAAAGGGCGGCTGCAGTACCCAAATATATTTCGCTAGATGGCAGCAGCGCTCCACCAACAGCGCCGGCTGCAGTACCCAAATATATTTCGCTAGATGGCAGCAGCGCTCCACCAACAGGGCGGCTGCAGTACCCAATTACATTTCGCTAGATGGCAGCAGAGCTCCACCAACAGGGCCGGCTGCAGTACCCAAATATATTTCGCGAGACGGCAGCAGCGCTCCACCAACCGGGCCGGCTGCAGTACCCGAATATATTTCGCTAGATGGCAGCAGCGCTCCACCAACAGGGCCGGCTGCACTACCCAAATATATTTCGCTAGATGGCAGCAGCGCACCACCAACCGGGCCGGCTGCAGTACCCAATTACATTTCGCTAGATGGCAGCAGCGCTCCACCAAAAGGGCGGCTGCAGTACCCAAATATATTTCGCTAGATGGCAGCAGCGCTCCACCAAAAGGGTTAGGGTTAGACTCAGGCTCTTAGGGTTAGGGTTAGACTCAGGCTCTTAGGGTTAGGGTTAGACTCAGGCTCTTAGGGTTAGGGTTGGACTCAGTACTATATATTTGAGTACTGCAGCCGCCGCTGTTGGTGGAGCGCTGCTGCCATCTAGCGAAATATACTTGGGTACTGCAGCCGGCCCTGTTGGTGGAGCGCTGCTGCCATGTAGCGAAATATATTTGGGTACTGCAGCCGGCCCTGTTGGTGGAGCGCTGCTGCCGTCTAGCGAAATACATTTGGGTACTGCAGCCGCCCTTTTGGTGGAGCGCTGCTGCCATCTAGCCAAATATACTTGGGTATTGCAGCCGTCCCTGTTGGTGGAGCTCTGCTGCCATCTAGCGAAATATACTTGGGTACTGCAGCCGCCCGGTTGGTGGAGCGCTGCTGCCATCTAGCGAAATATATTTGGGTACTGCAGCCGGCGCTGTTGGTGGAGCGCTGCTGCCATCTAGCGAAATATACTTGGGTACTTCAGCCGGGGTTAGGGTTAGGGTTAAGGTTAGACTGTTAGGGTTAGGGTTAGGGTTAGACTCTTAGGGTTAGACTCTTAGGGTTAGGGTTAGACTCTTAGGGTTAGGGTTAGGGTTAGACTCTTAGGGTTAGGGTTAGGGTTAGGGTTAGACTCTTAGGGTTAGGGTTAGACTCTTAGGGTTAGGGTAGGGTTAGGGTTAGACTCTTAGGGTTAGGGTTAGGGTTAGGGTTAGACTCTTAGGGTTAGGGTCAGGGTTAGGGTTAGGGTTAGGGTTAGACTCTTAGGGTTAGGGTTAGGGTTAAGGTTAGACACTTAGTGTTAGGGTTAGAATCTTAGGGATAGGGTTAGGGTTACGGTTAGACTCTTAGGGTTAGGGTTAGGGTTAGACTGTTAGGGTTAGGGTTAGGGTTAGGGTTAGACTCTTAGGGTTAAACTCTTATGTTTAGGGTTAGACTGTTAGGGTTAGAGTTAGGGTTAGGGTTAGACTCTTAGGGTTAGACTCTTAGGGTTAGGGTTAGACTGTTAGGGTTAGGGTTAGGGTTAGGGTTAGGGTTAGACTCTTAGGGTTAGGGTTAGACTCTTAGGGTTAGGGTTAGGGTTAGGGTTAGGGTTAGACTCAGGGTTACGGTTAGACTCTTAGGGTTAGGGTTATGGTTAGGGTTAGACTCTTAGGGTTAGGCTTAGGGTTAGGGTTAGACTCTTAGGATTAGGGTTAGGGTTAGGGTTAGGGTTAGGGTTAGGGTTAGACTCAGGCTCTTCGGGTTAGGGTTAGACTCAGGCTCTTAGGGTTAGGGTTAGACGCAGGCTCTTAGGGTTAGGGTTAGATTCAGGCTCTTAGGGTTAGGGTTAGACTCAGGCTCTTCGGGTGAGGGTTAGACTCAGGCTCTTAGGGTTAGGGTTAGACTCAGGCTCTTAGGGTGAGGGTTAGACTCAGGCTCTTAGGGTTAGGGTTAGACTCAGGCTCTTCGGGTTAGGGTTAGACTCAGGCTCTTAGGGTTACGGTTAGACTCAGGCTCTTCGGGTTAGAGTTAGACTCAGGCTCTTAGGGTTAGGGTTAGACTCAGGCTCTTAGGGTGAGGGTTAGACTCAGGCTCTTAGGGTGAGGGTTAGACTCAGGCTCTTAGGGTTAGGGTTAGACTCAGGCTCTTAGGGTTAGGGTTAGACTCAGTACTATATATTTGGGTACTGCAGCCGCCGCTGTTGGTGGAGCGCTGCTGCCATCTAGCGAAATATACTTGGGTACTGCAGCCGGCGCTGTTGGTGGAGCGCTGCTGCCATGTAGCGAAATATATTTGGGTACTGCAGCCGGCCCTGTTGGTGGAGCGCTGCTGCCGTCTAGCGAAATATATTTGGGTACTGCAGCCGCCCTTTTGGTGGAGCGCTGCTGCCATCTAGCCAAATATACTTGGGTATTGCAGCCGTCCCTGTTGGTGGAGCTCTGCTGCCATCTAGCGAAATATACTTGGGTACTGCAGCCGACCTTTTGGTGAAGCGCTGCTGCCATCTAGCGAAATATACTTGGGTACTGCAGCCGGCGCTGTTGGTGGAGCGCTGCTGCCATCTAGCGAAATGTAATTGGGTACTGCAGCCGCCCTTTTGGTGTAGCGCTGCTGCCATCTAGCGAAATATACTTGGGTACTGCAGCCGGCGCTGTTGGTGGAGGGCTGCTGCCATCTAGCGAAATGTAATTGGGTACTGCAGCCGCCCTTTTGGTGGAGCGCTGCTGCCATCTAGCGAAATGTATTGGGTACTGCAGCCGCCCTTTTGGTGGAGCGCTTCTGCCATCTAGCGACATATACTTGGGTACTGCAGCCGGCGCTGTTGGTGGAGCGCTGCTGCCATCTAGCGAAATATATTTGGGTACTGCGGCCGCCCGGTTGGTGGAGCGCTGCTGCCATCTAGCGAAATATAATTGGGTACTGCAGCCGGCCCTGTTGGTGGAGCGCTGCTGCCATCTAGCGAAATGTAGTTGGGTACTGCAGCCGTCCTTCTGGTGGAGCGCTGCTGCCATCTAGCGAAATATATTTGGGTACTGCAGCCGCCCTTTTGGTGGAGCGCTGCTGCCATCTAGCGAAATATACTTGGGTACTGCAACCGGCCCTGTTGGTGGAGCGCTGCTGCCATCTAGCGAAATGTAATTGGGTACTGCAGCCGCCCTTCTGGTGGAGCGCTGCTGCCATCTAGCGAAATGTAATTGGGTACTGCAGCCGCCCGGTTGGTGGAGCGCTGCTGCCATCTAGCGAAATATACTTGGGTACTGCAGCCGTCCTTCTGGTGGAGCGCTGCTGCCATCTAGCGAAATATATTTGGGTACTGCAGGCGGCCCCTTTTGGTGGAGCGCTGCTGCCATCTAGCGAAATATATTTGGGTACTGCAGCCGGCTCTGTTGGTGGAGCGCTGCTGCCATCTAGCGAAATATACTTGGGTACTTCAGCCGGCCGGTTGGTGGAGCGCTGCTGCCATCTAGCGAAATATAATTGGGTACTGCAGCCGCCCGGTTGGTGGAGCGCTGCTGCCATCTAGCGAAATATATTTGGGTACTGCAGCCGCCCTTTTGGTGGAGCGCTGCTGCCATCTAGCGAAATATATTTGGGTACTGCAGCCGGCTCTGTTGGTGGAGCGCTGCTGCCATCTAGCGAAATATACTTGGGTACTTCAGCCGGGGTTAGGGTTAGGGTTAAGGTTAGACTGTTAGGGTTAGGGTTAGTGTTAGACTCTTAGGGTTAGACTCTTAGGGTTAGGGTTAGACTCTTAGGGTTAGGGTTAGGGTTAGGGTTAGACTCTTAGGGTTAGGGTTAGACTCTTAGGGTTAGGGTTAGGTTTAGGGTTAGACTCTTAGGGTTAGGGTTAGACTCTTAGGGTTAGGGTAGGGTTAGGGTTAGACTCTTAGGGTTAGGGTTAGGGTTAGGGTTAGACTCTTAAGGTTAGGGTCAGGGTTAGGGTTAGGGTTAGGGTTAGGGTTAGACTCTTAGGGTTAGGGTTAGGGTTAAGGTTAGATTCTTAGTGTTAGGGTTAGACTCTTAGGGTTAGGGTTAGGGTTAGGGTTAGACTCTTAGGGTTAGGGTTAGACTCTTAGGGTTAGGGTAGGGTTAGGGTTAGACTCTTAGGGTTAGGGTTAGGGTTAGGGTTAGACTCTTAGGGTTAGGGTCAGGGTTAGGGTTAGGGTTAGGGTTAGACTCTTAGGGTTAGGGTTAGGGTTAAGGTTAGACTCTTAGTGTTAGGGTTAGACTCTTAGGGTTAGGGTCAGGGTTAGGGTTAGGGTTAGGGTTAGGGTTAGACTCTTAGGGTTAGGGTTAAGTTTAGACTCTTAGTGTTAGGGTTAGACTCTTAGGGTTAGGGTTAGGGTTAGACTCTTAGGGTTAGGGTTAGGGTTAGACTGTTAGGGTTAGGGTTAGGGTTAGGGTTAGACTCTTAGGGTTAGACTCTTAGGGTTAGGGTTAGGGTTAGACTGTTAGGGTTAGGGTTAGGGTTAGGGTTAGACTCTTAGGGTTAGACTCTTAGGGTTAGGGTTAGACTGTTAGGGTTAGGGTTAGGGTTAGGGTTAGACTCTTAGGGTTAGGGTTAGACTCTTAGGGTTAGGTTTAGGGTTAGGGTTAGACTCAGGGTTAGGGTTAGACTCTTAGGGTTAGGGTTAGGGTTAGGGTTAGACTGTTAGGGTTAGGGTTAGGGTTAGGGTTAGACTCTTAGGGTTAAACTCTTATGTTTAGGGTTAGACTGTTAGGGTTAGAGTTAGGGTTAGGGTTAGACTCTTAGGGTTAGACTCTTAGGGTTAGGGTTAGACTGTTAGGGTTAGGGTTAGGGTTAGGGTTAGACTCTTAGGGTTAGGGTTAGACTCTTAGGGTTAGGGTTAGGGTTAGACTGTTAGGGTTAGGGTTAGGGTTAGGGTTAGGGTTAGACTGTTAGGGTTAGGGTTAGGGTTAGGGTTAGACTCGTAGGGTTAGGGTTAGACTCAGGCTCTTAGGGTTAGGGTTAGACTCAGGCTCTTAGGGTTAGGGTTAGACTCAGGCTCTTAGGGTGAGGGTTAGACTCAGGCTCTTAGGGTTAGGGTTAGACTCAGGCTCTTAGGGTTAGGGTTAGACTCAGGCTCTTAGGGTGAGGGTTAGACTCAGGCTCTTAGGGTTAGGGTTAGACTCAGGCTCTTAGGGTTAGGGTTAGACTCAGGCTCTTAGGGTGAGGGTTAGACTCAGGCTCTATAGGGTGAGGGTTAGACTCAGGCTCTTCGGGTTAGGGTTAGACTCAGGCTCTTAGGGTTAGGGTTAGACTCAGGCTCTTCGGGTTAGGGTTAGACTCAGGCTCTTAGGGTGAGGGTTAGACTCAGGCTCTTAGGGTTAGGGTTAGACTCAGGCTCTTAGGGTTAGGGTTAGACTCAGGCTCTTAGGGTGAGGGTTAGACTCAGGCTCTTAGGGTTAGGGTTAGACTCAGGCTCTTAGGGTTAGGGTTAGATTCAGGCTCTTAGGGTTAGGGTTAGACTCAGGCTCTTCGGGTTAGGGTTAGACTCAGGCTCTTCGGGTTAGGGTTCGACTAAGGCTCTTAGGGTTAGGGTTAGACTCAGGCTCTTCGGGTTAGGGTTAGACTCAGGCTCTTCGGGTTAGGGTTAGACTCAGGCTCTTAGGGTGAGGGTTAGACTCAGGCTCTTAGGGTGAGGGTTAGACTCAGGCTCTTCGGGTGAGGGTTAGACTCAGGCTCTTAGGGTGCGGGTTAGACTCAGGCTCTTAGGGTGAGGGTTAGACTCAGGCTCTTAGGGTTAGGGTTAGACTCAGGCTCTTAGAGTTAGGGTTAGACTCAGGCTCTTAGGGTTAGGGTTGGACTCAGTACTATATATTTGAGTACTGCAGCCGCCGCTGTTGGTGGAGCGCTGCTGCCATCTAGCGAAATATACTTGGGTACTGCAGCCGGCGCTGTTGGTGGAGCGCTGCTGCCATGTAGCGAAATATATTTGGGTACTGCAGCCGGCCCTGTTGGTGGAGCGCTGCTGCCGTCTAGCGAAATACATTTGGGTACTGCAGCCGCCCTTTTGGTGGAGCGCTGCTGCCATCTAGCGAAATATACTTGGGTATTGCAGCCGTCCCTGTTGGTGGAGCTCTGCTGCCATCTAGCGAAATATACTTGGGTACTGCAGCCGCCCGGTTGGTGGAGCGCTGCTGCCATCTAGCGAAATATATTTGGGTACTGCAGCCGGCTCTGTTGGTGGAGCGCTGCTGCCATCTAGCGAAATATACTTGGGTACTTCAGCCGGGGTTAGGGTTAGGGTTAAGGTTAGACTGTTAGGGTTAGGGTTAGGGTTAGACTCTTAGGGTTAGACTCTTAGGGTTAGGGTTAGACTCTTAGGGTTAGGGTTAGGGTTAGACTCTTAGGGTTAGGGTTAGGGTTAGGGTTAGACTCTTAGGGTTAGGGTTAGACTCTTAGGGTTAGGGTAGGGTTAGGGTTAGACTCTTAGGGTTAGGGTTAGGGTTAGGGTTAGACTCTTAGGGTTAGGGTCAGGGTTAGGGTTAGGGTTAGGGTTAGACTCTTAGGGTTAGGGTTAGGGTTAAGGTTAGACACTTAGTGTTAGGGTTAGAATCTTAGGGATAGGGTTAGGGTTACGGTTAGACTCTTAGGGTTAGGGTTAGGGTTAGACTGTTAGGGTTAGGGTTAGGGTTAGGGTTAGACTCTTAGGGTTAAACTCTTATGTTTAGGGTTAGACTGTTAGGGTTAGAGTTAGGGTTAGGGTTAGACTCTTAGGGTTAGACTCTTAGGGTTAGGGTTAGACTGTTAGGGTTAGGGTTAGGGTTAGGGTTAGGGTTAGACTCTTAGGGTTAGGGTTAGACTCTTAGGGTTAGGGTTAGGGTTAGGGTTAGACTCAGGGTTACGGTTAGACTCTTAGGGTTAGGGTTATGGTTAGGGTTAGACTCTTAGGGTTAGGCTTAGGGTTAGGGTTAGACTCTTAGGATTAGGGTTAGGGTTAGGGTTAGGGTTAGGGTTAGGGTTAGACTCAGGCTCTTCGGGTTAGGGTTCGACTAGGGCTCTTAGGGTTAGGGTTAGACTCAGGCTCTTAGGGTGAGGGTTAGACTCAGGCTCTTAGGGTGAGGGTTAGACTCAGGCTCTTAGGGTTAGGGTTAAACTCAGGCTCTTAGGGTGAGGGTTAGACTCAGGCTCTTAGGGTGAGGGTTAGACTCAGGCTCTTCGGGTTAGGGTTAGACTCAGGCTCTTAGGGTGAGGGTTAGACTCAGGCTCTTAGGGTGAGGGTTAGACTCAGGCTCTTAGGGTTAGGGTTAGACTCAGGCTCTTAGGGTGAGGGTTAGACTCAGGCTCTTAGGGTTAGGGTTAGACTCAGGCTCTTAGGTTTCGCTAGATGGCAGCAGCGCTCCACCAACCGGGCGGCTGCAGTACCCAAGTATATTTCGCTAGATTGCAGCAGCGCTCCACCAACAGCGCCGGCTGCAGTACCCAAGTATATTTCGCTAGATGGCAGCAGCGCTCCACCAACAGCGCCGGCTGCAGTACCCAAATATATTTCGCTAGATGGCAGCAGCGCTCCACCAAAAGGGCGGCTGCAGTACCCAAATATATTTCGCTAGATGCCAGAAGCGCTCCACCAACAGAGCCGGCTGCAGTACCCAATTATATTTCGCTAGATGGCAGCAGCGCTCCACCAACCGGTCGGCTGCAGTACCCAATTACATTTCGCTAGATGGCAGCAGCGCTCCACCAAAAGGGCGGCTGCAGTACCCAAATATATTTCGCTAGATGGCAGCAGCGCTCCACCAACAGCGCCGGCTGCAGTACCCAAGTATATTTCGCTAGATGGCAGCAGCGCTCCACCAACAGGGCGGCTGCAGTACCCAATTACATTTCGCTAGATGGCAGCAGAGCTCCACCAACAGGGCCGGCTGCAGTACCCAAATATATTTCGCGAGACGGCAGCAGCGCTCCACCAACCGGGCCGGCTGCAGTACCCAAATATATTTCGCTAGATGGCAGCAGCGCTTTACCAACAGGGCCGGCTGCACTACCCAAATATATTTCGCTAGATGGCAGCAGCGCACCACCAACCGGGCCGGCTGCAGTACCCAATTACATTTCGCTAGATGGCAGCAGCGCTCCACCAAAAGGGCGGCTGCAGTACCCAAATATATTTCGCTAGATGGCAGCAGCGCTCCACCAAAAGGGTTAGGGTTAGACTCAGGCTCTTAGGGTTAGGGTTAGACTCAGGCTCTTAGGGTTAGGGTTAGACTCAGGCTCTTACGGTTAGGGTTGGACTCAGTACTATATATTTGAGTACTGCAGCCGCCGCTGTTGGTGGAGCGCTGCTGCCATCTAGCGAAATATACTTGGGTACTGCAGCCGGCCCTGTTGGTGGAGCGCTGCTGCCATGTAGCGAAATATATTTGGGTACTGCAGCCGGCGCTGTTGGTGGAGCGCTGCTGCCGTCTAGCGAAATACATTTGGGTACTGCAGCCGCCCTTTTGGTGGAGCGCTGCTGCCATCTAGCGAAATATACTTGGGTATTGCAGCCGTCCCTGTTGGTGGAGCTCTGCTGCCATCTAGCGAAATATACTTGGGTACTGCAGCCGCCCGGTTGGTGGAGCGCTGCTGCCATCTAGCGAAATATATTTGGGTACTGCAGCCGGCTCTGTTGGTGGAGCGCTGCTGCCATCTAGCGAAATATACTTGGGTACTTCAGCCGGGGTTAGGGTTAGGGTTAAGGTTAGACTGTTAGGGTTAGGGTTAGGGTTAGACTCTTAGGGTTAGACTCTTAGGGTTAGGGTTAGACTCTTAGGGTTAGGGTTAGGGTTAGACTCTTAGGGTTAGGGTTAGGGTTAGGGTTAGACTCTTAGGGTTAGGGTTAGACTCTTAGGGTTAGGGTAGGGTTAGGGTTAGACTCTTAGGGTTAGGGTTAGGGTTAGGGTTAGACTCTTAGGGTTAGGGTCAGGGTTAGGGTTAGGGTTAGGGTTAGACTCTTAGGGTTAGGGTTAGGGTTAAGGTTAGACACTTAGTGTTAGGGTTAGAATCTTAGGGATAGGGTTAGGGTTACGGTTAGACTCTTAGGGTTAGGGTTAGGGTTAGACTGTTAGGGTTAGGGTTAGGGTTAGGGTTAGACTCTTAGGGTTAAACTCTTATGTTTAGGGTTAGACTGTTAGGGTTAGAGTTAGGGTTAGGGTTAGACTCTTAGGGTTAGACTCTTAGGGTTAGGGTTAGACTGTTAGGGTTAGGGTTAGGGTTAGGGTTAGGGTTAGACTCTTAGGGTTAGGGTTAGACTCTTAGGGTTAGGGTTAGGGTTAGGGTTAGACTCAGGGTTACGGTTAGACTCTTAGGGTTAGGGTTATGGTTAGGGTTAGACTCTTAGGGTTAGGCTTAGGGTTAGGGTTAGACTCTTAGGATTAGGGTTAGGGTTAGGGTTAGGGTTAGGGTTAGGGTTAGACTCAGGCTCTTCGGGTTAGGGTTAGACTCAGGCTCTTAGGGTTAGGGTTAGACGCAGGCTCTTAGGGTTAGGGTTAGATTCAGGCTCTTAGGGTTAGGGTTAGACTCAGGCTCTTCGGGTGAGGGTTAGACTCAGGCTCTTAGGGTTAGGGTTAGACTCAGGCTCTTAGGGTGAGGGTTAGACTCAGGCTCTTAGGGTTAGGGTTAGACTCAGGCTCTTCGGGTTAGGGTTAGACTCAGGCTCTTAGGGTTACGGTTAGACTCAGGCTCTTCGGGTTAGAGTTAGACTCAGGCTCTTAGGGTTAGGGTTAGACTCAGGCTCTTAGGGTGAGGGTTAGACTCAGGCTCTTAGGGTTAGGGTTAGACTCAGGCTCTTAGGGTTAGGGTTAGACTCAGTACTATATATTTGGGTACTGCAGCCGCCGCTGTTGGTGGAGCGCTGCTGCCATCTAGCGAAATATACTTGGGTACTGCAGCCGGCGCTGTTGGTGGAGCGCTGCTGCCATGTAGCGAAATATATTTGGGTACTGCAGCCGGCCCTGTTGGTGGAGCGCTGCTGCCGTCTAGCGAAATATATTTGGGTACTGCAGCCGCCCTTTTGGTGGAGCGCTGCTGCCATCTAGCCAAATATACTTGGGTATTGCAGCCGTCCCTGTTGGTGGAGCTCTGCTGCCATCTAGCGAAATATACTTGGGTACTGCAGCCGACCTTTTGGTGAAGCGCTGCTGCCATCTAGCGAAATATACTTGGGTACTGCAGCCGGCGCTGTTGGTGGAGCGCTGCTGCCATCTAGCGAAATGTAATTGGGTACTGCAGCCGCCCTTTTGGTGTAGCGCTGCTGCCATCTAGCGAAATATACTTGGGTACTGCAGCCGGCGCTGTTGGTGGAGGGCTGCTGCCATCTAGCGAAATGTAATTGGGTACTGCAGCCGCCCTTTTGGTGGAGCGCTGCTGCCATCTAGCGAAATGTATTGGGTACTGCAGCCGCCCTTTTGGTGGAGCGCTTCTGCCATCTAGCGACATATACTTGGGTACTGCAGCCGGCGCTGTTGGTGGAGCGCTGCTGCCATCTAGCGAAATATATTTGGGTACTGCGGCCGCCCGGTTGGTGGAGCGCTGCTGCCATCTAGCGAAATATAATTGGGTACTGCAGCCGGCCCTGTTGGTGGAGCGCTGCTGCCATCTAGCGAAATATACTTGGGTACTTCAGCCGGGGTTAGGGTTAGGGTTAAGGTTAGACTGTTAGGGTTAGGGTTAGTGTTAGACTCTTAGGGTTAGACTCTTAGGGTTAGGGTTAGACTCTTAGGGTTAGGGTTAGGGTTAGGGTTAGACTCTTAGGGTTAGGGTTAGACTCTTAGGGTTAGGGTTAGGTTTAGGGTTAGACTCTTAGGGTTAGGGTTAGACTCTTAGGGTTAGGGTAGGGTTAGGGTTAGACTCTTAGGGTTAGGGTTAGACTCTTAAGGTTAGGGTCAGGGTTAGGGTTAGGGTTAGGGTTAGGGTTAGACTCTTAGGGTTAGGGTTAGGGTTAAGGTTAGACTCTTAGTGTTAGGGTTAGACTCTTAGGGTTAGGGTTAGGGTTAGGGTTAGACTCTTAGGGTTAGGGTTAGACTCTTAGGGTTAGGGTAGGGTTAGGGTTAGACTCTTAGGGTTAGGGTTAGGGTTAGGGTTAGACTCTTAGGGTTAGGGTCAGGGTTAGGGTTAGGGTTAGGGTTAGGGTTAGACTCTTAGGGTTAGGGTTAGGGTTAAGGTTAGACTCTTAGTGTTAGGGTTAGACTCTTAGGGTTAGGGTCAGGGTTAGGGTTAGGGTTAGGGTTAGGGTTAGACTCTTAGGGTTAGGGTTAAGTTTAGACTCTTAGTGTTAGGGTTAGACTCTTAGGGTTAGGGTTAGGGTTAGACTCTTAGGGTTAGGGTTAGGGTTAGACTGTTAGGGTTAGGGTTAGGGTTAGGGTTAGACTCTTAGGGTTAGACTCTTAGGGTTAGGGTTAGGGTTAGACTGTTAGGGTTAGGGTTAGGGTTAGGGTTAGACTCTTAGGGTTAGACTCTTAGGGTTAGGGTTAGACTGTTAGGGTTAGGGTTAGGGTTAGGGTTAGACTCTTAGGGTTAGGGTTAGACTCTTAGGGTTAGGTTTAGGGTTAGGGTTAGACTCAGGGTTAGGGTTAGACTCTTAGGGTTAGGGTTAGGGTTAGGGTTAGACTGTTAGGGTTAGGGTTAGGGTTAGGGTTAGACTCTTAGGGTTAAACTCTTATGTTTAGGGTTAGACTGTTAGGGTTAGAGTTAGGGTTAGGGTTAGACTCTTAGGGTTAGACTCTTAGGGTTAGGGTTAGACTGTTAGGGTTAGGGTTAGGGTTAGGGTTAGACTCTTAGGGTTAGGGTTAGACTCTTAGGGTTAGGGTTAGGGTTAGGGTTAGGGTTAGACTGTTAGGGTTAGGGTTAGGGTTAGGGTTAGGGTTAGACTGTTAGGGTTAGGGTTAGGGTTAGACTCGTAGGGTTAGGGTTAGACTCAGGCTCTTAGGGTTAGGGTTAGACTCAGGCTCTTAGGGTTAGGGTTAGACTCAGGCTCTTAGGGTGAGGGTTAGACTCAGGCTCTTAGGGTTAGGGTTAGACTCAGGCTCTTAGGGTTAGGGTTAGACTCAGGCTCTTAGGGTGAGGGTTAGACTCAGGCTCTTCGGGTTAGGGTTAGACTCAGGCTCTTAGGGTTAGGGTTAGACTCAGGCTCTTAGGGTGAGGGTTAGACTCAGGCTCTATAGGGTGAGGGTTAGACTCAGGCTCTTCGGGTTAGGGTTAGACTCAGGCTCTTAGGGTTAGGGTTAGACTCAGGCTCTTAGGGTTAGGGTTAGACTCAGGCTCTTAGGGTGAGGGTTAGACTCAGGCTCTTAGGGTTAGGGTTAGACTCAGGCTCTTAGGGTGAGGGTTAGACTCAGGCTCTTAGGGTTAGGGTTAGACTCAGGCTCTTAGGGTTAGGGTTAGATTCAGGCTCTTAGGGTTAGGGTTAGACTCAGGCTCTTCGGGTTAGGGTTAGACTCAGGCTCTTAGGGTTAGGGTTGGACTCAGTACTATATATTTGAGTACTGCAGCCGCCGCTGTTGGTGGAGCGCTGCTGCCATCTAGCGAAATATACTTGGGTACTGCAGCCGGCGCTGTTGGTGGAGCGCTGCTGCCATGTAGCGAAATATATTTGGGTACTGCAGTCGGCCCTGTTGGTGGAGCGCTGCTGCCGTCTAGCGAAATACATTTGGGTACTGCAGCCGCCCTTTTGGTGGAGCGCTGCTGCCATCTAGCGAAATATACTTGGGTATTGCAGCCGTCCCTGTTGGTGGAGCTCTGCTGCCATCTAGCGAAATATACTTGGGTACTGCAGCCGCCCGGTTGGTGGAGCGCTGCTGCCATCTAGCGAAATATATTTGGGTACTGCAGCCGGCTCTGTTGGTGGAGCGCTGCTGCCATCTAGCGAAATATACTTGGGTACTTCAGCCGGGGTTAGGGTTAGGGTTAAGGTTAGACTGTTAGGGTTAGGGTTAGGGTTAGACTCTTAGGGTTAGACTCTTAGGGTTAGGGTTAGACTCTTAGGGTTAGGGTTAGGGTTAGACTCTTAGGGTTAGGGTTAGGGTTAGGGTTAGACTCTTAGGGTTAGGGTTAGACTCTTAGGGTTAGGGTAGGGTTAGGGTTAGACTCTTAGGGTTAGGGTTAGGGTTAGGGTTAGACTCTTAGGGTTAGGGTCAGGGTTAGGGTTAGGGTTAGGGTTAGACTCTTAGGGTTAGGGTTAGGGTTAAGGTTAGACACTTAGTGTTAGGGTTAGAATCTTAGGGATAGGGTTAGGGTTACGGTTAGACTCTTAGGGTTAGGGTTAGGGTTAGACTGTTAGGGTTAGGGTTAGGGTTAGGGTTAGACTCTTAGGGTTAAACTCTTATGTTTAGGGTTAGACTGTTAGGGTTTGAGTTAGGGTTAGGGTTAGACTCTTAGGGTTAGACTCTTAGGGTTAGGGTTAGACTGTTAGGGTTAGGGTTAGGGTTAGGGTTAGGGTTAGACTCTTAGGGTTAGGGTTAGACTCTTAGGGTTAGGGTTAGGGTTAGGGTTAGACTCAGGGTTACGGTTAGACTCTTAGGGTTAGGGTTATGGTTAGGGTTAGACTCTTAGGGTTAGGCTTAGGGTTAGGGTTAGACTCTTAGGATTAGGGTTAGGGTTAGGGTTAGGGTTAGGGTTAGGGTTAGACTCAGGCTCTTCGGGTTAGGGTTCGACTCAGGCTCTTAGGGTTAGGGTTAGACTCAGGCTCTTAGGGTGAGGGTTAGACTCAGGCTCTTAGGGTGAGGGTTAGACTCAGGCTCTTAGGGTTAGGGTTAGACTCAGGCTCTTAGGGTGAGGGTTAGACTCAGGCTCTTAGGGTGAGGGTTAGACTCAGGCTCTTCGGGTTAGGGTTAGACTCAGGCTCTTAGGGTGAGGGTTAGACTCAGGCTCTTAGGGTGAGGGTTAGACTCAGGCTCTTAGGGTTAGGGTTAGACTCAGGCTCTTAGGGTGAGGGTTAGACTCAGGCTCTTAGGGTGAGGGTTAGACTCAGGCTCTTAGGTTTCGCTAGATGGCAGCAGCGCTCCACCAACCGGGCGGCTGCAGTACCCAAGTATATTTCGCTAGATGGCAGCAGCGCTCCACCAACAGCGCCGGCTGCAGTACCCAAGTATATTTCGCTAGATGGCAGCAGCGCTCCACCAACAGCGCCGGCTGCAGTACCCAAATATATTTCGCTAGATGGCAGCAGCGCTCCACCAAAAGGGCGGCTGCAGTACCCAATTACATTTCGCTAGATGGCAGCAGCGCTCCACCAAACGGGGCGGCTGCAGTACCCAAGTATATTTCGCTAGACGGCAGCAGCGCTCCACCAAAAGGGCGGCTGCAGTACCCAATTACGTTTCGCTAGATGGCAGCAGCGCTCCACCAAAAGGGCGGCTGCAGTACCCAAATATATTTCGCTAGATGGCAGCAGCGCTCCACCAACAGAGCCGGCTGCAGTACCCAATTATATTTCGCTAGATGGCAGCAGCGCTCCACCAACCGGTCGGCTGCAGTACCCAATTACATTTCGCTAGATGGCAGCAGCGCTCCACCAAAAGGGCGGCTGCAATACCCAAGTATATTTCGCTAGATGGCAGCAGCGCTCCACCAACAGCGCCGGCTGCAGTACCCAAGTATATTTCGCTAGATGGCAGCAGCGCTCCACCAACAGGGCGGCTGCAGTACCCAATTACATTTCGCTAGATGGCAGCAGAGCTCCACCAACAGGGCCGGCTGCAGTACCCAAATATATTTCGCGAGACGGCAGCAGCGCTCCACCAACCGGGCCGGCTGCAGTACCCAAATATATTTCGCTAGATGGCAGCAGCGCTCCACCAACAGGGCCGGCTGCACTACCCAAATATATTTCGCTAGATGGCAGCAGCGCACCACCAACCGGGCCGGCTGCAGTACCCAATTACATTTCGCTAGATGGCAGCAGCGCTCCACCAAAAGGGCGGCTGCAGTACCCAAATATATTTCGCTAGATGGCAGCAGCGCTCCACCAAAAGGGTTAGGGTTAGACTCAGGCTCTTAGGGTTAGGGTTAGACTCAGGCTCTTAGGGTTAGGGTTGGACTCAGGCTCTTCGGGTTAGGGTTAGACTCAGGCTATTCGGGTTAGGGTTAGACTCAGGCTCTTAGGGTTAGGCTTAGACTCAGGCTCTTAGGGTTAGGGTTAGACTCAGGCTCTTAGGGTTAGGGTTAGACTCAGGCTCTTAGGGTGAGGGTTAGACTCAGGCTCTTAGGGTTAGGGTTAGACTCAGGCTCTTAGGGTGAGGGTTAGACTCAGGCTCTTAGGGTGAGGGTTAGACTCAGGCTCTTAGGGTTAGGGTTAGACTCAGGCTCTTAGGGTGAGGGTTAGACTCAGGCTCTTAGGGTGAGGGTTAGACTCAGGCTCTTAGGGTTAGGGTTAGACTCAGGCTCTTAGGGTTAGGGTTAGACTCAGGCTCTTAGGGTGAGGGTTAGACTCAGGCTCTTAGGGTGCGGGTTAGACTCAGGCTCTTAGGGTGAGGGTTAGACTCAGGCTCTTAGGGTTAGGGTTAGACTCAGGCTCTTAGAGTTAGGGTTAGACTCAGGCTCTTAGGGTTAGGGTTGGACTCAGTACTATATATTTGAGTACTGCAGCCGCCGCTGTTGGTGGAGCGCTGCTGCCATCTAGCGAAATATACTTGGGTACTGCAGCCGGCGCTGTTGGTGGAGCGCTGCTGCCATGTAGCGAAATATATTTGGGTACTGCAGCCGGCCCTGTTGGTGGAGCGCTGCTGCCGTCTAGCGAAATACATTTGGGTACTGCAGCCGCCCTTTTGGTGGAGCGCTGCTGCCATCTAGCGAAATATACTTGGGTATTGCAGCCGTCCCTGTTGGTGGAGCTCTGCTGCCATCTAGCGAAATATACTTGGGTACTGCAGCCGCCCGGTTGGTGGAGCGCTGCTGCCATCTAGCGAAATATATTTGGGTACTGCAGCCGGCTCTGTTGGTGGAGCGCTGCTGCCATCTAGCGAAATATACTTGGGTACTTCAGCCGGGGTTAGGGTTAGGGTTAAGGTTAGACTGTTAGGGTTAGGGTTAGGGTTAGACTCTTAGGGTTAGACTCTTAGGGTTAGGGTTAGACTCTTAGGGTTAGGGTTAGGGTTAGACTCTTAGGGTTAGGGTTAGGGTTAGGGTTAGACTCTTAGGGTTAGGGTTAGACTCTTAGGGTTAGGGTAGGGTTAGGGTTAGACTCTTAGGGTTAGGGTTAGGGTTAGGGTTAGACTCTTAGGGTTAGGGTCAGGGTTAGGGTTAGGGTTAGGGTTAGACTCTTAGGGTTAGGGTTAGGGTTAAGGTTAGACACTTAGTGTTAGGGTTAGAATCTTAGGGATAGGGTTAGGGTTACGGTTAGACTCTTAGGGTTAGGGTTAGGGTTAGACTGTTAGGGTTAGGGTTAGGGTTAGGGTTAGACTCTTAGGGTTAAACTCTTATGTTTAGGGTTAGACTGTTAGGGTTAGAGTTAGGGTTAGGGTTAGACTCTTAGGGTTAGACTCTTAGGGTTAGGGTTAGACTGTTAGGGTTAGGGTTAGGGTTAGGGTTAGGGTTAGACTCTTAGGGTTAGGGTTAGACTCTTAGGGTTAGGGTTAGGGTTAGGGTTAGACTCAGGGTTACGGTTAGACTCTTAGGGTTAGGGTTATGGTTAGGGTTAGACTCTTAGGGTTAGGCTTAGGGTTAGGGTTAGACTCTTAGGATTAGGGTTAGGGTTAGGGTTAGGGTTAGGGTTAGGGTTAGACTCAGGCTCTTCGGGTTAGGGTTCGACTCAGGCTCTTAGGGTTAGGGTTAGACTCAGGCTCTTAGGGTGAGGGTTAGACTCAGGCTCTTAGGGTGAGGGTTAGACTCAGGCTCTTAGGGTTAGGGTTAGACTCAGGCTCTTAGGGTGAGGGTTAGACTCAGGCTCTTAGGGTGAGGGTTAGACTCAGGCTCTTCGGGTTAGGGTTAGACTCAGGCTCTTAGGGTGAGGGTTAGACTCAGGCTCTTAGGGTGAGGGTTAGACTCAGGCTCTTAGGGTTAGGGTTAGACTCAGGCTCTTAGGGTGAGGGTTAGACTCAGGCTCTTAGGGTTAGGGTTAGACTCAGGCTCTTAGGTTTCGCTAGATGGCAGCAGCGCTCCACCAACCGGGCGGCTGCAGTACCCAAGTATATTTCGCTAGATGGCAGCAGCGCTCCACCAACAGCGCCGGCTGCAGTACCCAAGTATATTTCGCTAGATGGCAGCAGCGCTCCACCAACAGCGCCGGCTGCAGTACCCAAATATATTTCGCTAGATGGCAGCAGCGCTCCACCAAAAGGGCGGCTGCAGTACCCAATTACATTTCGCTAGATGGCAGCAGCGCTCCACCAAACGGGGCGGCTGCAGTACCCAAGTATATTTCGCTAGACGGCAGCAGCGCTCCACCAAAAGGGCGGCTGCAGTACCCAATTACGTTTCGCTAGATGGCAGCAGCGCTCCACCAAAAGGGCGGCTGCAGTACCCAAATATATTTCGCTAGATGCCAGAAGCGCTCCACCAACAGAGCCGGCTGCAGTACCCAATTATATTTCGCTAGATGGCAGCAGCGCTCCACCAACCGGTCGGCTGCAGTACCCAATTACATTTCGCTAGATGGCAGCAGCGCTCCACCAAAAGGGCGGCTGCAGTACCCAAATATATTTCGCTAGATGGCAGCAGCGCTCCACCAACAGCGCCGGCTGCAGTACCCAAGTATATTTCGCTAGATGGCAGCAGCGCTCCACCAACAGGGCGGCTGCAGTACCCAATTACATTTCGCTAGATGGCAGCAGAGCTCCACCAACAGGGCCGGCTGCAGTACCCAAATATATTTCGCGAGACGGCAGCAGCGCTCCACCAACCGGGCCGGCTGCAGTACCCAAATATATTTCGCTAGATGGCAGCAGCGCTCCACCAACAGGGCCGGCTGCACTACCCAAATATATTTCGCTAGATGGCAGCAGCGCACCACCAACCGGGCCGGCTGCAGTACCCAATTACATTTCGCTAGATGGCAGCAGCGCTCCACCAAAAGGGCGGCTGCAGTACCCAAATATATTTCGCTAGATGGCAGCAGCGCTCCACCAAAAGGGTTAGGGTTAGACTCAGGCTCTTAGGGTTAGGGTTAGACTCAGGCTCTTAGGGTTAGGGTTGGACTCAGGCTCTTCGGGTTAGGGTTAGACTCAGGCTATTCGGGTTAGGGTTAGACTCAGGCTCTTAGGGTTAGGCTTAGACTCAGGCTCTTAGGGTTAGGGTTAGACTCAGGCTCTTAGGGTTAGGGTTAGACTCAGGCTCTTAGGGTGAGGGTTAGACTCAGGCTCTTAGGGTTAGGGTTAGACTCAGGCTCTTAGGGTGAGGGTTAGACTCAGGCTCTTAGGGTGAGGGTTAGACTCAGGCTCTTAGGGTTAGGGTTAGACTCAGGCTCTTAGGGTGAGGGTTAGACTCAGGCTCTTAGGGTGAGGGTTAGACTCAGGCTCTTAGGGTGAGGGTTAGACTCAGGCTCTTAGGGTTAGGGTTAGACTCAGGCTCTTAGGGTGAGGGTTAGACTCAGGCTCTTAGGGTTAGGGTTAGACTCAGGCTCTTAGGGTGAGGGTTAGACTCAGGCTCTTAGGGTGCGGGTTAGACTCAGGCTCTTCGGGTGAGGGTTAGACTCAGGCTCTTCGGGTTAGGGTTAGACTCAGGCTCTTAGGGTTAGGGTTAGACTCAGGCTCTTCGGGTGAGGGTTAGACTCAGGCTCTTCGGGTTAGGGTTAGACTCAGGCTCTTAGGGTGAGGGTTAGACTCAGGCTCTTAGGGTTAGGGTTAGACTCAGGCTCTTCGGGTTAGGGTTAGACTCAGGCTCTTAGCGTGAGGGTTAGACTCAGGCTCTTAGGGTTAGGGTTAGACTCAGGCTCTTAGGGTTAGGGTTAGATTCAGGCTCTTAGGGTTAGGGTTAGACTCAGGCTCTTCGGGTTAGGGTTAGACTCAGGCTCTTAGGGTTAGGGTTAGACTCAGGCTCTTAGGGTTAGGGTTAGACTCAGGCTCTTCGGGTTAGGGTTAGACTCAGGCTCTTCGGGTTAGGGTTAGACTCAGGCTCTTAGGGTTAGGGTTAGACTCAGGCTCTTAGGGTGAGGGTTAGACTCAGGCTCTTCGGGATAGGGTTAGACTCAGGCTCTTCGGGTTAGGGTTAGACTCAGGCTCTTCGGGTTAGGGTTAGACTCAGGCTCTTAGGGTGAGGGTTAGACTCAGGCTCTTAGGGTTAGGGTTAGACTCAGGCTCTTAGAGTTAGGGTTAGACTCAGGCTCTTAGGGTTAGGGTTGGACTCAGTACTATATATTTGAGTACTGCAGCCGCCGCTGTTGGTGGAGCGCTGCTGCCATCTAGCGAAATATACTTGGGTACTGCAGCCGGCGCTGTTGGTGGAGCGCTGCTGCCATGTAGCGAAATATATTTGGGTACTGCAGCCGGCCCTGTTGGTGGAGCGCTGCTGCCGTCTAGCGAAATACATTTGGGTACTGCAGCCGCCCTTTTGGTGGAGCGCTGCTGCCATCTAGCCAAATATACTTGGGTATTGCAGCCGTCCCTGTTGGTGGAGCTCTGCTGCCATCTAGCGAAATATACTTGGGTACTGCAGCCGCCCGGTTGGTGGAGCGCTGCTGCCATCTAGCGAAATATATTTGGGTACTGCAGCCGGCTCTGTTGGTGGAGCGCTGCTGCCATCTAGCGAAATATACTTGGGTACTTCAGCCGGGGTTAGGGTTAGGGTTAAGGTTAGACTGTTAGGGTTAGGGTTAGGGTTAGACTCTTAGGGTTAGACTCTTAGGGTTAGGGTTAGACTCTTAGGGTTAGGGTTAGGGTTAGACTCTTAGGGTTAGGGTTAGGGTTAGGGTTAGACTCTTAGGGTTAGGGTTAGACTCTTAGGGTTAGGGTAGGGTTAGGGTTAGACTCTTAGGGTTAGGGTTAGGGTTAGGGTTAGACTCTTAGGGTTAGGGTCAGGGTTAGGGTTAGGGTTAGGGTTAGACTCTTAGGGTTAGGGTTAGGGTTAAGGTTAGACACTTAGTGTTAGGGTTAGAATCTTAGGGATAGGGTTAGGGTTACGGTTAGACTCTTAGGGTTAGGGTTAGGGTTAGACTGTTAGGGTTAGGGTTAGGGTTAGGGTTAGACTCTTAGGGTTAAACTCTTATGTTTAGGGTTAGACTGTTAGGGTTAGAGTTAGGGTTAGGGTTAGACTCTTAGGGTTAGACTCTTAGGGTTAGGGTTAGACTGTTAGGGTTAGGGTTAGGGTTAGGGTTAGGGTTAGACTCTTAGGGTTAGGGTTAGACTCTTAGGGTTAGGGTTAGGGTTAGGGTTAGACTCAGGCTCTTAGGGTTAGGGTTAGACTCAGGCTCTTAGGGTGAGGGTTAGACTCAGGCTCTTAGGGTTAGGGTTAGACTCAGGCTCTTAGGGTTAGGGTTAGACTCAGGCTCTTAGGGTGAGGGTTAGACTCAGGCTCTTAGGGTTAGGGTTAGACTCAGGCTCTTAGGGTTAGGGTTAGACGCAGGCTCTTAGGGTTAGGGTTAGATTCAGGCTCTTAGGGTTAGGGTTAGACTCAGGCTCTTCGGGTGAGGGTTAGACTCAGGCTCTTAGGGTTAGGGTTAGACTCAGGCTCTTAGGGTGAGGGTTAGACTCAGGCTCTTAGGGTTAGGGTTAGACTCAGGCTCTTCGGGTTAGGGTTAGACTCAGGCTCTTAGGGTTACGGTTAGACTCAGGCTCTTCGGGTTAGAGTTAGACTCAGGCTCTTAGGGTTAGGGTTAGACTCAGGCTCTTAGGGTGAGGGTTAGACTCAGGCTCTTAGGGTGAGGGTTAAACTCAGGCTCTTAGGGTTAGGGTTAGACTCAGGCTCTTAGGGTTAGGGTTAGACTCAGTACTATATATTTGGGTACTGCAGCCGCCGCTGTTGGTGGAGCGCTGCTGCCATCTAGCGAAATATACTTGGGTACTGCAGCCGGCGCTGTTGGTGGAGCGCTGCTGCCATGTAGCGAAATATATTTGGGTACTGCAGCCGGCCCTGTTGGTGGAGCGCTGCTGCCGTCTAGCGAAATATATTTGGGTACTGCAGCCGCCCTTTTGGTGGAGCGCTGCTGCCATCTAGCCAAATATACTTGGGTATTGCAGCCGTCCCTGTTGGTGGAGCTCTGCTGCCATCTAGCGAAATATACTTGGGTACTGCAGCCGCCCTTTTGGTGAAGCGCTGCTGCCATCTAGCGAAATATACTTGGGTACTGCAGCCGGCGCTGTTGGTGGAGCGCTGCTGCCATCTAGCGAAATGTAATTGGGTACTGCAGCCGCCCTTTTGGTGTAGCGCTGCTGCCATCTAGCGAAATATACTTGGGTACTGCAGCCGGCGCTGTTGGTGGAGCGCTGCTGCCATCTAGCGAAATGTAATTGGGTACTGCAGCCGCCCTTTTGGTGGAGCGCTGCTGCCATCTAGCGAAATGTATTGGGTACTGCAGCCGCCCTTTTGGTGGAGCGCTTCTGCCATCTAGCGACATATACTTGGGTACTGCAGCCGGCTCTGTTGGTGGAGCGCTGCTGCCATCTAGCGAAATATATTTGGGTACTGCGGCCGCCCGGTTAGTGGAGCGCTGCTGCCATCTAGCGAAATATAATTGGGTACTGCAGCCGGCCCTCTTGGTGGAGCGCTGCTGCCATCTAGCGAAATGTAGTTGGGTACTGCAGCCGTCCTTCTGGTGGAGCGCTGCTGCCATCTAGCGAAATATATTTGGGTACTGCAGCCGCCCTTTTGGTGGAGCGCTGCTGCCATCTAGCGAAATATACTTGGGTACTGCAACCGGCCCTGTTGGTGGAGCGCTGCTGCCATCTAGCGAAATGTAATTGGGTACTGCAGCCGGCGCTGTTGGTGGAGCGCTGCTGCCATCTAGCGAAATGTAATTGGGTACTGCAGCCGCCCGGTTGGTGGAGCGCTGCTGCCATCTAGCGAAATATATTTGGGTACTGCAGCCGGCCCTGTTGGTGGAGCGCTGCTGCCATCTAGCGAAATATATTTGGGTACTGCAGGCGGCCCCTTTTGGTGGAGCGCTGCTGCCATCTAGCGAAATATATTTGGGTACTGCAGCCGGCTCTGTTGGTGGAGCGCTGCTGCCATCTAGCGAAATATACTTGGGTACTTCAGCCGGCCGGTTGGTGGAGCGCTGCTGCCATCTAGCGAAATATAATTGGGTACTGCAGCCGCCCGGTTGGTGGAGCGCTGCTGCCATCTAGCGAAATATATTTGGGTACTGCAGCCGCCCTTTTGGTGGAGCGCTGCTGCCATCTAGCGAAATATATTTGGGTACTGCAGCCGGCTCTGTTGGTGGAGCGCTGCTGCCATCTAGCGAAATATACTTGGGTACTTCAGCCGGGGTTAGGGTTAGGGTTAAGGTTAGACTGTTAGGGTTAGGGTTAGGGTTAGACTCTTAGGGTTAGACTCTTAGGGTTAGGGTTAGACTCTTAGGGTTAGGGTTAGGGTAAGGGTTAGACTCTTAGGGTTAGGGTTAGACTCTTAGGGTTAGGGTTAGGTTTAGGGTTAGACTCTTAGGGTTAGGGTTAGACTCTTAGGGTTAGGGTAGGGTTAGGGTTAGACTCTTAGGGTTAGGGTTAGGGTTAGGGTTAGACTCTTAAGGTTAGGGTCAGGGTTAGGGTTAGGGTTAGGGTTAGGGTTAGACTCTTAGGGTTAGGGTTAGGGTTAAGGTTAGACTCTTAGTGTTAGGGTTAGACTCTTAGGGTTAGGGTTAGGGTTAGGGTTAGACTCTTAGGGTTAGGGTTAGACTCTTAGGGTTAGGGTAGGGTTAGGGTTAGACTCTTAGGGTTAGGGTTAGGGTTAGGGTTAGACTCTTAGGGTTAGGGTCAGGGTTAGGGTTAGGGTTAGGGTTAGGGTTAGACTCTTAGGGTTAGGGTTAGGGTTAAGGTTAGACTCTTAGTGTTAGGGTTAGACTCATAGGGTTAGGGTCAGGGTTAGGGTTAGGGTTAGGGTTAGACTCTTAGGGTTAGGGTTAAGGTTAGACTCTTAGTGTTAGGGTTAGACTCTTAGGGTTAGGGTTAGGGTTAGACTCTTAGGGTTAGGGTTAGGGTTAGGGTTAGACTCTTAGGGTTAGACTCTTAGGGTTAGGGTTAGGGTTAGACTGTTAGGGTTAGGGTTAGGGTTAGGGTTAGACTCTTAGGGTTAGACACTTAGGGTTAGGGTTAGACTGTTAGGGTTAGGGTTAGGGTTAGGGTTAGACTCTTAGGGTTAGGGTTAGACTCTTAGGGTTAGGTTTAGGGTTAGGGTTAGACTCAGGGTTAGGGTTAGACTCTTAGGGTTAGGGTTAGGGTTAGGGTTAGACTGTTAGGGTTAGGGTTAGGGTTAGGGTTAGACTCTTAGGGTTAAACTCTTATGTTTAGGGTTAGACTGTTAGGGTTAGAGTTAGGGTTAGGGTTAGACTCTTAGGGTTAGACTCTTAGGGTTAGGGTTAGACTGTTAGGGTTAGGGTTAGGGTTAGGGTTAGACTCTTAGGGTTAGGGTTAGACTCTTAGGGTTAGGGTTAGGGTTAGGGTTAGGGTTAGACTGTTAGGGTTAGGGTTAGGGTTAGGGTTAGGGTTAGACTGTTAGGGTTAGGGTTAGGGTTAGGGTTAGACTCGTAGGGTTAGGGTTTGACTCAGGCTCTTAGGGTTAGGGTTAGACTCAGGCTCTTAGGGTTAGGGTTAGACTCAGGCTCTTAGGGTGAGGGTTAGACTCAGGCTCTTCGGGTTAGGGTTAGACTCAGGCTCTTAGGGTTAGGGTTAGACTCAGGCTCTTAGGGTGAGGGTTAGACTCAGGCTCTTAGGGTTAGGGTTAGACTCAGGCTCTTAGGGTTAGGGTTAGACTCAGGCTCTTAGGGTTAGGGTTAGACTCAGGCTCTTAGGGTGAGGGTTAGACTCAGGCTCTATAGGGTGAGGGTTAGACTCAGGCTCTTCGGGTTAGGGTTAGACTCAGGCTCTTAGGGTTAGGGTTAGACTCAGGCTCTTAGGGTGAGGGTTAGACTCAGGCTCTTAGGGTTAGGGTTAGACTCAGGCTCTTAGGGTTAGGGTTAGACTCAGGCTCTTAGGGTGAGGGTTAGACTCAGGCTCTTAGGGTTAGGGTTAGACTCAGGCTCTTAGGTTTCGCTAGATGGCAGCAGCGCTCCACCAACCGGGCGGCTGCAGTACCCAAGTATATTTCGCTAGATGGCAGCAGCGCTCCACCAACAGCGCCGGCTGCAGTACCCAAGTATATTTCGCTAGATGGCAGCAGCGCTCCACCAACAGCGCCGGCTGCAGTACCCAAATATATTTCGCTAGATGGCAGCAGCGCTCCACCAAAAGGGCGGCTGCAGTACCCAATTACGTTTCGCTAGATGGCAGCAGCGCTCCACCAAAAGGGCGGCTGCAGTACCCAAATATATTTCGCTAGATGCCAGAAGCGCTCCACCAACAGCGCCGGCTGCAGTACCCAATTATATTTCGCTAGATGGCAGCAGCGCTCCACCAACCGGTCGGCTGCAGTACCCAATTACATTTCGCTAGATGGCAGCAGCGCTCCACCAAAAGGGCGGCTGCAGTACCCAAATATATTTTGCTAGACGGCAGCAGCGCTCCACCAACAGCGCCGGCTGCAGTACCCAAGTATATTTCGCTAGATGGCAGCAGCGCTCCACCAACAGGGCGGCTGCAGTACCCAATTACATTTCGCTAGATGGCAGCAGAGCTCCACCAACAGGGCCGGCTGCAGTACCCAAATATATTTCGCGAGACGGCAGCAGCGCTCCACCAACCGGGCCGGCTGCAGTACCCAAATATATTTCGCTAGATGGCAGCAGCGCTCCACCAACAGGGCCGGCTGCACTACCCAAATATATTTCGCTAGATGGCAGCAGCGCACCACCAACCGGGCCGGCTGCAGTACCCAATTACATTTCGCTAGATGGCAGCAGCGCTCCACCAAAAGGGCGGCTGCAGTACCCAAATATATTTCGCTAGATGGCAGCAGCGCTCCACCAAAAGGGTTAGGGTTAGACTCAGGCTCTTAGGGTTAGGGTTAGACTCAGGCTCTTAGGGTTAGGGTTAGACTCAGGCTTTTAGGGTTAGGGTTGGACTCAGGCTCTTCGGGTTAGGGTTAGACTCAGGCTCTTAGGGTGAGGGTTAGACTCAGGCTCTTAGGGTGAGGGTTAGGCTCAGGCTCTTCGGGTTAGGGTTAGACTCAGGCTCTTCGGGTTAGGGTTAGACTCAGGCTCTTAGAGTTAGGGTTAGACTCAGGCTCTTCGGGTTAGGGTTAGACTCAGGCTCTTAGGGTTAGGGTTAGACTCAGGCTCTTAGGGTGAGGGTTAGACTCAGGCTCTTAGGGTGAGGGTTAGACTCAGGCTCTTAGGGTTAGGGTTAGACTCAGGCTCTTAGGTTTCGCTAGATGGCAGCAGCGCTCCACCAACCGGGCGGCTGCAGTACCCAAGTATATTTCGCTAGACGGCAGCAGCGCTCCACCAAAAGGGCGGCTGCAGTACCCAATTACATTTCGCTAGATGGCAGCAGCGCTCCACCAAAAGGGCGGCTGCAGTACCCAAATATATTTCGCTAGATGCCAGCAGCGCTCCACCAACAGAGCCGGCTGCAGTACCCAATTATATTTCGCTAGATGGCAGCAGCGCTCCACCAACCGGTCGGCTGCAGTACCCAATTACATTTCGCTAGATGGCAGCAGCGCTCCACCAAAAGGGCGGCTGCAGTACCCAAATATATTTCGCTAGATGCCAGCAGCGCTCCACCAACAGCGCCGGCTGCAGTACCCAAGTATATTTCGCTAGATGGCAGCAGCGCTCCACCAACCGTGCGGCTGCAGTACCCAAGTATATTTCGCTAGATGGCAGCAGCGCTCCACCAACAGGGCCGGCTGCAGTACCCAAATATATTTCGCTAGATGGCAGCAGCGCTCCACCAACCGGGCGGCTGCAGTACCCAAGTATATTTCGCTAGATGGCAGCAGCGCTCCACCAACCGGGCGGCTGCAGTACCCAAGTATATTTCGCTAGATGGCAGCAGCGCTCCACCAACAGCGACGGCTGCAGTACCCAAATATATTTCGCTAGATGGCAGCAGCGCTCCACCAAACGGGCGGCTGCAGTACCCAATTACATTTCGCTAGATGGCAGCAGCGCTCCACCAACAGGGCCGGCTGCAGTACCCAAATATATTTCGCTAGATGGCAGCAGCGCTCCACCAAAAGGGCGGCTGCAGTACCCAAATATATTTCGCTAGATGGCAGCAGCGCTCCACCAACAGCGCCGGCTGCAGTACCCAATTACATTTCGCTAGATGGCAGCAGCGCTCCACCAACAGGGCGGCTGCAGTACCCAATTACATTTCGCTAGATGGCAGCAGAGCTCCACCAAAAGGGCCGGCTGCAGTACCCAAATATATTTCGCGAGACGGCAGCAGCGCTCCACCAACCGGGCCGGCTGCAGTACCCAAATATATTTCGCTAGATGGCAGCAGCGCTCCACCAACAGGGCCGGCTGCACTACCCAAATATATTTCGCTAGATGGCAGCAGCGCTCCACCAACCGGGCCGGCTGCAGTACCCAATTACATTTCGCTAGATGGCAGCAGCGCTCCACCAAAAGGGCGGCTGCAGTACCCAAATATATTTCGCTAGATGGCAGCAGCGCTCCACCAACAGCGCCGGCTGCAGTACCCTCGTATATTTCGCTAGATAGCAGCAGCGCTCCACCAAAAGGGTTAGGGTTAGACTCAGGCTCTTAGGGTTAGGGTTAGACTCAGGCTCTTAGGGTGAGGGTTAGACTCAGGCTCTTCGGGTTAGGGTTAGACTCAGGCTCTTAGGGTTAGGGTTAGACTCAGGCTCTTAGAGTTAGGGTTAGACTCAGGCTCTTCGGGTTAGGGTTAGACTCAGGCTCTTAGGGTTAGGGTTAGACTCAGGCTCTTCGGGTTAGGGTTAGACGCAGGCTCTTCGGGTTAGGGTTAGACTCAGGCTCTTAGGGTTAGGGTTAGACTCAGTACTATATATTTGGGTACTGCAGCCGCCGCTGTTGGTGGAGCGCTGCTGCCATCTAGCGAAATATACTTGGGTACTGCAGCCGGCGCTGTTGGTGGAGCGCTGCTGCCATCTAGCGATATATACTTGGGTACTGCAGCCGGCCCTGTTGGTGGAGCGCTGCTGCCATCTAGCGAAATGTAATTGGGTACTGCAGCCGCCCTTTTGGTGTAGCGCTGCTGCCATCTAGCGAAATATACTTGGGTACTGCAGCCGGCGCTGTTGGTGGAGCGCTGCTGCCATCTAGCGAAATGTATTGGGTACTGCAGCCGCCCTTTTGGTGGAGCGCTGCTGCCATCTAGCGACATATACTTGGGTACTGCAGCCGGCTCTGTTGGTGGAGCGCTGCTGCCATCTAGCGAAATATATTTGGGTACTGCGGCCGCCCGGTTGCTGGAGCGCTGCTGCCATCTAGCGAAATATACTTGGGTACTGCAGCCGGCGCTGTTGGTGGAGCGCTGCTGCCATCTAGCGAAATGTAATTGGGTACTGCAGCCGTCCTTCTGGTGGAGCGCTGCTGCCATCTAGCGAAATATACTTGGGTACTGCAGCCGCCCGGTTGGTGGAGCGCTGCTGCCATCTAGCGAAATATACTTGGGTACTGCAACCGGCCCTGTTGGTGGAGCGCTGCTGCCATCTAGCGAAATATATTTGGGTACTGCAGCCGCCCGGTTGGTGGAGCGCTGCTGCCATCTAGCAAAATGTAATTGGGTAGTGCAGCCGCCCTTTTGGTGGAGCGCTGCTGCCATCTAGCGAAATGTAATTGGGTACTGTAGCCGGCGCTGTTGGTGGAGCGCTGCTGCCATCTAGCGACATATACTTGGGTACTGCAGCCGGCGCTGTTGGTGGAGCGCTGCTGCCATCTAGCGAAATATACTTGGGTACTGCAGCCGGCCCTGTTGGTGGAGCGCTGCTGCCATCTAGCGAAATATATTTGGGTACTGCAGGCGGCCCCTTTTGGTGGAGCGCTGCTGCCATCTAGCGAAATATATTTGGGTACTGCAGCCGGCTCTGTTGGTGGAGCGCTGCTGCCATCTAGCGAAATATACTTGGGTACTTCAGCCTGCCGGTTGGTGGAGCGCTGCTGCCATCTAGCGAAATATAATTGGGTACTGCAGCCGCCCGGTTGGTGGAGCGCTGCTGCCATCTAGCGAAATGTAATTGGGTACTGCAGCCGCCCTTTTGGTGGAGCGCTGCTGCCATCTAGCGAAATATATTTGGGTACTGCAGCCGCCCTTTTGGTGGAGCGCTGCTGCCATCTAGCGAAATATATTTGGGTACTGCAGCCGGCTCTGTTGGTGGAGCGCTGCTGCCATCTAGCGAAATATACTTGGGTACTTCAGCCGGGGTTAGGGTTAGGGTTAAGGTTAGACTGTTAGGGTTAGGGTTAGGGTTAGACTCTTAGGGTTAGACTCTTAGGGCTAGGGTTAGACTCTTAGGGTTAGGGTTAGTGTTAGGGTTAGGGTTAGACTCTTAGGGTTAGGGTTAGACTCTTAGGGTTAGGGTTAGGTTTAGGGTTAGACTCTTAGGGTTAGGGTTAGACTCTTAGGGTTAGGGTAGGGTTAGGGTTAGACTCTTAGGGTTAGGGTTAGGGTTAGGGTTAGACTCTTAGGGTTAGGGTCAGGGTTAGGGTTAGGGTTAGGGTTAGGGTTAGCCTCTTAGGGTTAGGGTTAGGGTTAAGGTTAGACTCTTAGTATTAGGGTTAGACGCTTAGGGTTAGGGTCACGGTTAGGGTTAGGGTTAGGGTTAGGGTTAGACTCTTAGGGTTAGGGTTAGGGTTAAGGTTAGACTCTTAGTGTTAGGGTTAGACTCTTAGGGTTAGGGTTAGGGTTAGACTCTTAGGGTTAGGGTTAGGGTTAGACTGTTAGGGTTAGGGTTAGACTCTTAGGGTTAGACTCTTAGGGTTAGGGTTAGACTGTTAGGGTTAGGGTTAGGGTTAGACTCTTAGGGTTAGGGTTAGACTCTTAGGGTTAGGGTTAGGGTTAGGGTTAGGGTTAGACTCAGGGTTAGGGTTAGACTCTTAGGGTTAGGGTTAGGGTTAGGGTTAGACTGTTAGGGTTAGGGTTAGGGTTAGGGTTAGACTCTTAGGGTTAAACTTTTATGTTTAGGGTTAGACTGTTAGGGTTAGAGTTAGGGTTAGTGTTAGACTCTTAGGGTTAGACTCTTAGGGTTAGGGTTAGACTGTTAGGGTTAGGGTTAGGGTTAGGGTTAGACTCTTAGGGTTAGGGTTAGACTCTTAGAGTTAGGGTTAGGGTTAGGGTTAGGGTTAGACTGTTAGGGTTAGGGTTAGGGTTAGGGTTAGACTCGTAGGGTTAGGGTTAGACTCAGGCTCTTAGGGTTAGGGTTAGACTCAGGCTCTTAGGGTTAGGGTTAGACTCAGGCTCTTAGGGTGAGGGTTAGACTCAGGCTCTTCGGGTTAGGGTTCGACTCAGGCTCTTAGGGTTAGGGTTAGACTCAGGCTCTTAGGGTGAGGGTTAGACTCAGGCTCTTAGGGTTAGGGTTAGACTCAGGCTCTTAGGGTGAGGGTTAGACTCAGGCTCTTAGGGTGAGGGTTAGACTCAGGCTCTTAGGGTTAGGGTTAGACTCAGGCTCTTCGGGTTAGGGTTAGACTCAGGCTCTTAGAGTTAGGGTTAGACTCAGGCTCTTAGGGTTAGGGTTGGACTCAGTACTATATATTTGAGTACTGCAGCCGCCGCTGTTGGTGGAGCGCTGCTGCCATCTAGCGAAATATACTTGGGTACTGCAGCCGGCGCTGTTGGTGGAGCGCTGCTGCCATGTAGCGAAATATATTTGGGTACTGCAGCCGGCCCTGTTGGTGGAGCGCTGCTGCCGTCTAGCGAAATACATTTGGGTACTGCAGCCGCCCTTTTGGTGGAGCGCTGCTGCCATCTAGCCAAATATACTTGGGTATTGCAGCCGTCCCTGTTGGTGGAGCTCTGCTGCCATCTAGCGAAATATACTTGGGTACTGCAGCCGCCCGGTTGGTGGAGCGCTGCTGCCATCTAGCGAAATATATTTGGGTACTGCAGCCGGCTCTGTTGGTGGAGCGCTGCTGCCATCTAGCGAAATATACTTGGGTACTTCAGCCGGGGTTAGGGTTAGGGTTAAGGTTAGACTGTTAGGGTTAGGGTTAGGGTTAGACTCTTAGGGTTAGACTCTTAGGGTTAGGGTTAGACTCTTAGGGTTAGGGTTAGGGTTAGACTCTTAGGGTTAGGGTTAGGGTTAGGGTTAGACTCTTAGGGTTAGGGTTAGACTCTTAGGGTTAGGGTAGGGTTAGGGTTAGACTCTTAGGGTTAGGGTTAGGGTTAGGGTTAGACTCTTAGGGTTAGGGTCAGGGTTAGGGTTAGGGTTAGGGTTAGACTCTTAGGGTTAGGGTTAGGGTTAAGGTTAGACACTTAGTGTTAGGGTTAGAATCTTAGGGATAGGGTTAGGGTTACGGTTAGACTCTTAGGGTTAGGGTTAGGGTTAGACTGTTAGGGTTAGGGTTAGGGTTAGGGTTAGACTCTTAGGGTTAAACTCTTATGTTTAGGGTTAGACTGTTAGGGTTAGAGTTAGGGTTAGGGTTAGACTCTTAGGGTTAGACTCTTAGGGTTAGGGTTAGACTGTTAGGGTTAGGGTTAGGGTTAGGGTTAGGGTTAGACTCTTAGGGTTAGGGTTAGACTCTTAGGGTTAGGGTTAGGGTTAGGGTTAGACTCAGGCTCTTAGGGTTAGGGTTAGACTCAGGCTCTTAGGGTGAGGGTTAGACTCAGGCTCTTAGGGTTAGGGTTAGACTCAGGCTCTTAGGGTTAGGGTTAGACTCAGGCTCTTAGGGTGAGGGTTAGACTCAGGCTCTTAGGGTTAGGGTTAGACTCAGGCTCTTAGGGTTAGGGTTAGACGCAGGCTCTTAGGGTTAGGGTTAGATTCAGGCTCTTAGGGTTAGGGTTAGACTCAGGCTCTTCGGGTGAGGGTTAGACTCAGGCTCTTAGGGTTAGGGTTAGACTCAGGCTCTTAGGGTGAGGGTTAGACTCAGGCTCTTAGGGTTAGGGTTAGACTCAGGCTCTTCGGGTTAGGGTTAGACTCAGGCTCTTAGGGTTACGGTTAGACTCAGGCTCTTCGGGTTAGAGTTAGACTCAGGCTCTTAGGGTTAGGGTTAGACTCAGGCTCTTAGGGTGAGGGTTAGACTCAGGCTCTTAGGGTGAGGGTTAAACTCAGGCTCTTAGGGTTAGGGTTAGACTCAGGCTCTTAGGGTTAGGGTTAGACTCAGTACTATATATTTGGGTACTGCAGCCGCCGCTGTTGGTGGAGCGCTGCTGCCATCTAGCGAAATATACTTGGGTACTGCAGCCGGCGCTGTTGGTGGAGCGCTGCTGCCATGTAGCGAAATATATTTGGGTACTGCAGCCGGCCCTGTTGGTGGAGCGCTGCTGCCGTCTAGCGAAATATATTTGGGTACTGCAGCCGCCCTTTTGGTGGAGCGCTGCTGCCATCTAGCCAAATATACTTGGGTATTGCAGCCGTCCCTGTTGGTGGAGCTCTGCTGCCATCTAGCGAAATATACTTGGGTACTGCAGCCGCCCTTTTGGTGAAGCGCTGCTGCCATCTAGCGAAATATACTTGGGTACTGCAGCCGGCGCTGTTGGTGGAGCGCTGCTGCCATCTAGCGAAATGTAATTGGGTACTGCAGCCGCCCTTTTGGTGTAGCGCTGCTGCCATCTAGCGAAATATACTTGGGTACTGCAGCCGGCGCTGTTGGTGGAGCGCTGCTGCCATCTAGCGAAATGTAATTGGGTACTGCAGCCGCCCTTTTGGTGGAGCGCTGCTGCCATCTAGCGAAATGTATTGGGTACTGCAGCCGCCCTTTTGGTGGAGCGCTTCTGCCATCTAGCGACATATACTTGGGTACTGCAGCCGGCTCTGTTGGTGGAGCGCTGCTGCCATCTAGCGAAATATATTTGGGTACTGCGGCCGCCCGGTTAGTGGAGCGCTGCTGCCATCTAGCGAAATATAATTGGGTACTGCAGCCGGCCCTCTTGGTGGAGCGCTGCTGCCATCTAGCGAAATGTAGTTGGGTACTGCAGCCGTCCTTCTGGTGGAGCGCTGCTGCCATCTAGCGAAATATATTTGGGTACTGCAGCCGCCCTTTTGGTGGAGCGCTGCTGCCATCTAGCGAAATATACTTGGGTACTGCAACCGGCCCTGTTGGTGGAGCGCTGCTGCCATCTAGCGAAATGTAATTGGGTACTGCAGCCGGCGCTGTTGGTGGAGCGCTGCTGCCATCTAGCGAAATGTAATTGGGTACTGCAGCCGCCCGGTTGGTGGAGCGCTGCTGCCATCTAGCGAAATATATTTGGGTACTGCAGCCGGCCCTGTTGGTGGAGCGCTGCTGCCATCTAGCGAAATATATTTGGGTACTGCAGGCGGCCCCTTTTGGTGGAGCGCTGCTGCCATCTAGCGAAATATATTTGGGTACTGCAGCCGGCTCTGTTGGTGGAGCGCTGCTGCCATCTAGCGAAATATACTTGGGTACTTCAGCCGGCCGGTTGGTGGAGCGCTGCTGCCATCTAGCGAAATATAATTGGGTACTGCAGCCGCCCGGTTGGTGGAGCGCTGCTGCCATCTAGCGAAATATATTTGGGTACTGCAGCCGCCCTTTTGGTGGAGCGCTGCTGCCATCTAGCGAAATATATTTGGGTACTGCAGCCGGCTCTGTTGGTGGAGCGCTGCTGCCATCTAGCGAAATATACTTGGGTACTTCAGCCGGGGTTAGGGTTAGGGTTAAGGTTAGACTGTTAGGGTTAGGGTTAGGGTTAGACTCTTAGGGTTAGACTCTTAGGGTTAGGGTTAGACTCTTAGGGTTAGGGTTAGGGTAAGGGTTAGACTCTTAGGGTTAGGGTTAGACTCTTAGGGTTAGGGTTAGGTTTAGGGTTAGACTCTTAGGGTTAGGGTTAGACTCTTAGGGTTAGGGTAGGGTTAGGGTTAGACTCTTAGGGTTAGGGTTAGGGTTAGGGTTAGACTCTTAAGGTTAGGGTCAGGGTTAGGGTTAGGGTTAGGGTTAGGGTTAGACTCTTAGGGTTAGGGTTAGGGTTAAGGTTAGACTCTTAGTGTTAGGGTTAGACTCTTAGGGTTAGGGTTAGGGTTAGGGTTAGACTCTTAGGGTTAGGGTTAGACTCTTAGGGTTAGGGTAGGGTTAGGGTTAGACTCTTAGGGTTAGGGTTAGGGTTAGGGTTAGACTCTTAGGGTTAGGGTCAGGGTTAGGGTTAGGGTTAGGGTTAGGGTTAGACTCTTAGGGTTAGGGTTAGGGTTAAGGTTAGACTCTTAGTGTTAGGGTTAGACTCATAGGGTTAGGGTCAGGGTTAGGGTTAGGGTTAGGGTTAGACTCTTAGGGTTAGGGTTAAGGTTAGACTCTTAGTGTTAGGGTTAGACTCTTAGGGTTAGGGTTAGGGTTAGACTCTTAGGGTTAGGGTTAGGGTTAGGGTTAGACTCTTAGGGTTAGACTCTTAGGGTTAGGGTTAGGGTTAGACTGTTAGGGTTAGGGTTAGGGTTAGGGTTAGACTCTTAGGGTTAGACACTTAGGGTTAGGGTTAGACTGTTAGGGTTAGGGTTAGGGTTAGGGTTAGACTCTTAGGGTTAGGGTTAGACTCTTAGGGTTAGGTTTAGGGTTAGGGTTAGACTCAGGGTTAGGGTTAGACTCTTAGGGTTAGGGTTAGGGTTAGGGTTAGACTGTTAGGGTTAGGGTTAGGGTTAGGGTTAGACTCTTAGGGTTAAACTCTTATGTTTAGGGTTAGACTGTTAGGGTTAGAGTTAGGGTTAGGGTTAGACTCTTAGGGTTAGACTCTTAGGGTTAGGGTTAGACTGTTAGGGTTAGGGTTAGGGTTAGGGTTAGACTCTTAGGGTTAGGGTTAGACTCTTAGGGTTAGGGTTAGGGTTAGGGTTAGGGTTAGACTGTTAGGGTTAGGGTTAGGGTTAGGGTTAGGGTTAGACTGTTAGGGTTAGGGTTAGGGTTAGGGTTAGACTCGTAGGGTTAGGGTTTGACTCAGGCTCTTAGGGTTAGGGTTAGACTCAGGCTCTTAGGGTTAGGGTTAGACTCAGGCTCTTAGGGTGAGGGTTAGACTCAGGCTCTTCGGGTTAGGGTTAGACTCAGGCTCTTAGGGTTAGGGTTAGACTCAGGCTCTTAGGGTGAGGGTTAGACTCAGGCTCTTAGGGTTAGGGTTAGACTCAGGCTCTTAGGGTTAGGGTTAGACTCAGGCTCTTAGGGTTAGGGTTAGACTCAGGCTCTTAGGGTGAGGGTTAGACTCAGGCTCTATAGGGTGAGGGTTAGACTCAGGCTCTTCGGGTTAGGGTTAGACTCAGGCTCTTAGGGTTAGGGTTAGACTCAGGCTCTTAGGGTGAGGGTTAGACTCAGGCTCTTAGGGTTAGGGTTAGACTCAGGCTCTTAGGGTTAGGGTTAGACTCAGGCTCTTAGGGTGAGGGTTAGACTCAGGCTCTTAGGGTTAGGGTTAGACTCAGGCTCTTAGGTTTCGCTAGATGGCAGCAGCGCTCCACCAACCGGGCGGCTGCAGTACCCAAGTATATTTCGCTAGATGGCAGCAGCGCTCCACCAACAGCGCCGGCTGCAGTACCCAAGTATATTTCGCTAGATGGCAGCAGCGCTCCACCAACAGCGCCGGCTGCAGTACCCAAATATATTTCGCTAGATGGCAGCAGCGCTCCACCAAAAGGGCGGCTGCAGTACCCAATTACGTTTCGCTAGATGGCAGCAGCGCTCCACCAAAAGGGCGGCTGCAGTACCCAAATATATTTCGCTAGATGCCAGAAGCGCTCCACCAACAGCGCCGGCTGCAGTACCCAATTATATTTCGCTAGATGGCAGCAGCGCTCCACCAACCGGTCGGCTGCAGTACCCAATTACATTTCGCTAGATGGCAGCAGCGCTCCACCAAAAGGGCGGCTGCAGTACCCAAATATATTTTGCTAGACGGCAGCAGCGCTCCACCAACAGCGCCGGCTGCAGTACCCAAGTATATTTCGCTAGATGGCAGCAGCGCTCCACCAACAGGGCGGCTGCAGTACCCAATTACATTTCGCTAGATGGCAGCAGAGCTCCACCAACAGGGCCGGCTGCAGTACCCAAATATATTTCGCGAGACGGCAGCAGCGCTCCACCAACCGGGCCGGCTGCAGTACCCAAATATATTTCGCTAGATGGCAGCAGCGCTCCACCAACAGGGCCGGCTGCACTACCCAAATATATTTCGCTAGATGGCAGCAGCGCACCACCAACCGGGCCGGCTGCAGTACCCAATTACATTTCGCTAGATGGCAGCAGCGCTCCACCAAAAGGGCGGCTGCAGTACCCAAATATATTTCGCTAGATGGCAGCAGCGCTCCACCAAAAGGGTTAGGGTTAGACTCAGGCTCTTAGGGTTAGGGTTAGACTCAGGCTCTTAGGGTTAGGGTTAGACTCAGGCTTTTAGGGTTAGGGTTGGACTCAGGCTCTTCGGGTTAGGGTTAGACTCAGGCTCTTAGGGTGAGGGTTAGACTCAGGCTCTTAGGGTGAGGGTTAGGCTCAGGCTCTTCGGGTTAGGGTTAGACTCAGGCTCTTCGGGTTAGGGTTAGACTCAGGCTCTTAGAGTTAGGGTTAGACTCAGGCTCTTCGGGTTAGGGTTAGACTCAGGCTCTTAGGGTTAGGGTTAGACTCAGGCTCTTAGGGTGAGGGTTAGACTCAGGCTCTTAGGGTGAGGGTTAGACTCAGGCTCTTAGGGTTAGGGTTAGACTCAGGCTCTTAGGTTTCGCTAGATGGCAGCAGCGCTCCACCAACCGGGCGGCTGCAGTACCCAAGTATATTTCGCTAGACGGCAGCAGCGCTCCACCAAAAGGGCGGCTGCAGTACCCAATTACATTTCGCTAGATGGCAGCAGCGCTCCACCAAAAGGGCGGCTGCAGTACCCAAATATATTTCGCTAGATGCCAGCAGCGCTCCACCAACAGAGCCGGCTGCAGTACCCAATTATATTTCGCTAGATGGCAGCAGCGCTCCACCAACCGGTCGGCTGCAGTACCCAATTACATTTCGCTAGATGGCAGCAGCGCTCCACCAAAAGGGCGGCTGCAGTACCCAAATATATTTCGCTAGATGCCAGCAGCGCTCCACCAACAGCGCCGGCTGCAGTACCCAAGTATATTTCGCTAGATGGCAGCAGCGCTCCACCAACCGTGCGGCTGCAGTACCCAAGTATATTTCGCTAGATGGCAGCAGCGCTCCACCAACAGGGCCGGCTGCAGTACCCAAATATATTTCGCTAGATGGCAGCAGCGCTCCACCAACCGGGCGGCTGCAGTACCCAAGTATATTTCGCTAGATGGCAGCAGCGCTCCACCAACCGGGCGGCTGCAGTACCCAAGTATATTTCGCTAGATGGCAGCAGCGCTCCACCAACAGCGACGGCTGCAGTACCCAAATATATTTCGCTAGATGGCAGCAGCGCTCCACCAAACGGGCGGCTGCAGTACCCAATTACATTTCGCTAGATGGCAGCAGCGCTCCACCAACAGGGCCGGCTGCAGTACCCAAATATATTTCGCTAGATGGCAGCAGCGCTCCACCAAAAGGGCGGCTGCAGTACCCAAATATATTTCGCTAGATGGCAGCAGCGCTCCACCAACAGCGCCGGCTGCAGTACCCAATTACATTTCGCTAGATGGCAGCAGCGCTCCACCAACAGGGCGGCTGCAGTACCCAATTACATTTCGCTAGATGGCAGCAGAGCTCCACCAAAAGGGCCGGCTGCAGTACCCAAATATATTTCGCGAGACGGCAGCAGCGCTCCACCAACCGGGCCGGCTGCAGTACCCAAATATATTTCGCTAGATGGCAGCAGCGCTCCACCAACAGGGCCGGCTGCACTACCCAAATATATTTCGCTAGATGGCAGCAGCGCTCCACCAACCGGGCCGGCTGCAGTACCCAATTACATTTCGCTAGATGGCAGCAGCGCTCCACCAAAAGGGCGGCTGCAGTACCCAAATATATTTCGCTAGATGGCAGCAGCGCTCCACCAACAGCGCCGGCTGCAGTACCCTCGTATATTTCGCTAGATAGCAGCAGCGCTCCACCAAAAGGGTTAGGGTTAGACTCAGGCTCTTAGGGTTAGGGTTAGACTCAGGCTCTTAGGGTGAGGGTTAGACTCAGGCTCTTCGGGTTAGGGTTAGACTCAGGCTCTTAGGGTTAGGGTTAGACTCAGGCTCTTAGAGTTAGGGTTAGACTCAGGCTCTTCGGGTTAGGGTTAGACTCAGGCTCTTAGGGTTAGGGTTAGACTCAGGCTCTTCGGGTTAGGGTTAGACGCAGGCTCTTCGGGTTAGGGTTAGACTCAGGCTCTTAGGGTTAGGGTTAGACTCAGTACTATATATTTGGGTACTGCAGCCGCCGCTGTTGGTGGAGCGCTGCTGCCATCTAGCGAAATATACTTGGGTACTGCAGCCGGCGCTGTTGGTGGAGCGCTGCTGCCATCTAGCGATATATACTTGGGTACTGCAGCCGGCCCTGTTGGTGGAGCGCTGCTGCCATCTAGCGAAATGTAATTGGGTACTGCAGCCGCCCTTTTGGTGTAGCGCTGCTGCCATCTAGCGAAATATACTTGGGTACTGCAGCCGGCGCTGTTGGTGGAGCGCTGCTGCCATCTAGCGAAATGTATTGGGTACTGCAGCCGCCCTTTTGGTGGAGCGCTGCTGCCATCTAGCGACATATACTTGGGTACTGCAGCCGGCTCTGTTGGTGGAGCGCTGCTGCCATCTAGCGAAATATATTTGGGTACTGCGGCCGCCCGGTTGCTGGAGCGCTGCTGCCATCTAGCGAAATATACTTGGGTACTGCAGCCGGCGCTGTTGGTGGAGCGCTGCTGCCATCTAGCGAAATGTAATTGGGTACTGCAGCCGTCCTTCTGGTGGAGCGCTGCTGCCATCTAGCGAAATATACTTGGGTACTGCAGCCGCCCGGTTGGTGGAGCGCTGCTGCCATCTAGCGAAATATACTTGGGTACTGCAACCGGCCCTGTTGGTGGAGCGCTGCTGCCATCTAGCGAAATATATTTGGGTACTGCAGCCGCCCGGTTGGTGGAGCGCTGCTGCCATCTAGCAAAATGTAATTGGGTAGTGCAGCCGCCCTTTTGGTGGAGCGCTGCTGCCATCTAGCGAAATGTAATTGGGTACTGTAGCCGGCGCTGTTGGTGGAGCGCTGCTGCCATCTAGCGACATATACTTGGGTACTGCAGCCGGCGCTGTTGGTGGAGCGCTGCTGCCATCTAGCGAAATATACTTGGGTACTGCAGCCGGCCCTGTTGGTGGAGCGCTGCTGCCATCTAGCGAAATATATTTGGGTACTGCAGGCGGCCCCTTTTGGTGGAGCGCTGCTGCCATCTAGCGAAATATATTTGGGTACTGCAGCCGGCTCTGTTGGTGGAGCGCTGCTGCCATCTAGCGAAATATACTTGGGTACTTCAGCCTGCCGGTTGGTGGAGCGCTGCTGCCATCTAGCGAAATATAATTGGGTACTGCAGCCGCCCGGTTGGTGGAGCGCTGCTGCCATCTAGCGAAATGTAATTGGGTACTGCAGCCGCCCTTTTGGTGGAGCGCTGCTGCCATCTAGCGAAATATATTTGGGTACTGCAGCCGCCCTTTTGGTGGAGCGCTGCTGCCATCTAGCGAAATATATTTGGGTACTGCAGCCGGCTCTGTTGGTGGAGCGCTGCTGCCATCTAGCGAAATATACTTGGGTACTTCAGCCGGGGTTAGGGTTAGGGTTAAGGTTAGACTGTTAGGGTTAGGGTTAGGGTTAGACTCTTAGGGTTAGACTCTTAGGGCTAGGGTTAGACTCTTAGGGTTAGGGTTAGTGTTAGGGTTAGGGTTAGACTCTTAGGGTTAGGGTTAGACTCTTAGGGTTAGGGTTAGGTTTAGGGTTAGACTCTTAGGGTTAGGGTTAGACTCTTAGGGTTAGGGTAGGGTTAGGGTTAGACTCTTAGGGTTAGGGTTAGGGTTAGGGTTAGACTCTTAGGGTTAGGGTCAGGGTTAGGGTTAGGGTTAGGGTTAGGGTTAGCCTCTTAGGGTTAGGGTTAGGGTTAAGGTTAGACTCTTAGTATTAGGGTTAGACGCTTAGGGTTAGGGTCACGGTTAGGGTTAGGGTTAGGGTTAGGGTTAGACTCTTAGGGTTAGGGTTAGGGTTAAGGTTAGACTCTTAGTGTTAGGGTTAGACTCTTAGGGTTAGGGTTAGGGTTAGACTCTTAGGGTTAGGGTTAGGGTTAGACTGTTAGGGTTAGGGTTAGACTCTTAGGGTTAGACTCTTAGGGTTAGGGTTAGACTGTTAGGGTTAGGGTTAGGGTTAGACTCTTAGGGTTAGGGTTAGACTCTTAGGGTTAGGGTTAGGGTTAGGGTTAGGGTTAGACTCAGGGTTAGGGTTAGACTCTTAGGGTTAGGGTTAGGGTTAGGGTTAGACTGTTAGGGTTAGGGTTAGGGTTAGGGTTAGACTCTTAGGGTTAAACTTTTATGTTTAGGGTTAGACTGTTAGGGTTAGAGTTAGGGTTAGTGTTAGACTCTTAGGGTTAGACTCTTAGGGTTAGGGTTAGACTGTTAGGGTTAGGGTTAGGGTTAGGGTTAGACTCTTAGGGTTAGGGTTAGACTCTTAGAGTTAGGGTTAGGGTTAGGGTTAGGGTTAGACTGTTAGGGTTAGGGTTAGGGTTAGGGTTAGACTCGTAGGGTTAGGGTTAGACTCAGGCTCTTAGGGTTAGGGTTAGACTCAGGCTCTTAGGGTTAGGGTTAGACTCAGGCTCTTAGGGTGAGGGTTAGACTCAGGCTCTTCGGGTTAGGGTTCGACTCAGGCTCTTAGGGTTAGGGTTAGACTCAGGCTCTTAGGGTGAGGGTTAGACTCAGGCTCTTAGGGTTAGGGTTAGACTCAGGCTCTTAGGGTGAGGGTTAGACTCAGGCTCTTAGGGTGAGGGTTAGACTCAGGCTCTTAGGGTTAGGGTTAGACTCAGGCTCTTCGGGTTAGGGTTAGACTCAGGCTCTTAGAGTTAGGGTTAGACTCAGGCTCTTAGGGTTAGGGTTGGACTCAGTACTATATATTTGAGTACTGCAGCCGCCGCTGTTGGTGGAGCGCTGCTGCCATCTAGCGAAATATACTTGGGTACTGCAGCCGGCGCTGTTGGTGGAGCGCTGCTGCCATGTAGCGAAATATATTTGGGTACTGCAGCCGGCCCTGTTGGTGGAGCGCTGCTGCCGTCTAGCGAAATACATTTGGGTACTGCAGCCGCCCTTTTGGTGGAGCGCTGCTGCCATCTAGCCAAATATACTTGGGTATTGCAGCCGTCCCTGTTGGTGGAGCTCTGCTGCCATCTAGCGAAATATACTTGGGTACTGCAGCCGCCCGGTTGGTGGAGCGCTGCTGCCATCTAGCGAAATATATTTGGGTACTGCAGCCGGCTCTGTTGGTGGAGCGCTGCTGCCATCTAGCGAAATATACTTGGGTACTTCAGCCGGGGTTAGGGTTAGGGTTAAGGTTAGACTGTTAGGGTTAGGGTTAGGGTTAGACTCTTAGGGTTAGACTCTTAGGGTTAGGGTTAGACTCTTAGGGTTAGGGTTAGGGTTAGACTCTTAGGGTTAGGGTTAGGGTTAGGGTTAGACTCTTAGGGTTAGGGTTAGACTCTTAGGGTTAGGGTAGGGTTAGGGTTAGACTCTTAGGGTTAGGGTTAGGGTTAGGGTTAGACTCTTAGGGTTAGGGTCAGGGTTAGGGTTAGGGTTAGGGTTAGACTCTTAGGGTTAGGGTTAGGGTTAAGGTTAGACACTTAGTGTTAGGGTTAGAATCTTAGGGATAGGGTTAGGGTTACGGTTAGACTCTTAGGGTTAGGGTTAGGGTTAGACTGTTAGGGTTAGGGTTAGGGTTAGGGTTAGACTCTTAGGGTTAAACTCTTATGTTTAGGGTTAGACTGTTAGGGTTAGAGTTAGGGTTAGGGTTAGACTCTTAGGGTTAGACTCTTAGGGTTAGGGTTAGACTGTTAGGGTTAGGGTTAGGGTTAGACTCTTAGGGTTAGGGTTAGACTCTTAGGGTTAGGGTTAGGGTTAGGGTTAGACTCAGGGTTACGGTTAGACTCTTAGGGTTAGGGTTATGGTTAGGGTTAGACTCTTAGGGTTAGGCTTAGGGTTAGGGTTAGACTCTTAGGATTAGGGTTAGGGTTAGGGTTAGGGTTAGGGTTAGACTCAGGCTCTTCGGGTTAGGGTTAGACTCAGGCTCTTAGGGTTAGGGTTAGACGCAGGCTCTTAGGGTTAGGGTTAGATTCAGGCTCTTAGGGTTAGGGTTAGACTCAGGCTCTTCGGGTGAGGGTTAGACTCAGGCTCTTAGGGTTAGGGTTAGACTCAGGCTCTTAGGGTGAGGGTTAGACTCAGGCTCTTAGGGTTAGGGTTAGACTCAGGCTCTTCGGGTTAGGGTTAGACTCAGGCTCTTAGGGTTACGGTTAGACTCAGGCTCTTCGGGTTAGAGTTAGACTCAGGCTCTTAGGGTTAGGGTTAGACTCAGGCTCTTAGGGTGAGGGTTAGACTCAGGCTCTTAGGGTGAGGGTTAAACTCAGGCTCTTAGGGTTAGGGTTAGACTCAGGCTCTTAGGGTTAGGGTTAGACTCAGTACTATATATTTGGGTACTGCAGCCGCCGCTGTTGGTGGAGCGCTGCTGCCATCTAGCGAAATATACTTGGGTACTGCAGCCGGCGCTGTTGGTGGAGCGCTGCTGCCATGTAGCGAAATATATTTGGGTACTGCAGCCGGCCCTGTTGGTGGAGCGCTGCTGCCGTCTAGCGAAATATATTTGGGTACTGCAGCCGCCCTTTTGGTGGAGCGCTGCTGCCATCTAGCCAAATATACTTGGGTATTGCAGCCGTCCCTGTTGGTGGAGCTCTGCTGCCATCTAGCGAAATATACTTGGGTACTGCAGCCGCCCTTTTGGTGAAGCGCTGCTGCCATCTAGCGAAATATACTTGGGTACTGCAGCCGGCGCTGTTGGTGGAGCGCTGCTGCCATCTAGCGAAATGTAATTGGGTACTGCAGCCGCCCTTTTGGTGTAGCGCTGCTGCCATCTAGCGAAATATACTTGGGTACTGCAGCCGGCGCTGTTGGTGGAGCGCTGCTGCCATCTAGCGAAATGTAATTGGGTACTGCAGCCGCCCTTTTGGTGGAGCGCTGCTGCCATCTAGCGAAATGTATTGGGTACTGCAGCCGCCCTTTTGGTGGAGCGCTTCTGCCATCTAGCGACATATACTTGGGTACTGCAGCCGGCTCTGTTGGTGGAGCGCTGCTGCCATCTAGCGAAATATATTTGGGTACTGCGGCCGCCCGGTTAGTGGAGCGCTGCTGCCATCTAGCGAAATATAATTGGGTACTGCAGCCGGCCCTCTTGGTGGAGCGCTGCTGCCATCTAGCGAAATGTAGTTGGGTACTGCAGCCGTCCTTCTGGTGGAGCGCTGCTGCCATCTAGCGAAATATATTTGGGTACTGCAGCCGCCCTTTTGGTGGAGCGCTGCTGCCATCTAGCGAAATATACTTGGGTACTGCAACCGGCCCTGTTGGTGGAGCGCTGCTGCCATCTAGCGAAATGTAATTGGGTACTGCAGCCGGCGCTGTTGGTGGAGCGCTGCTGCCATCTAGCGAAATGTAATTGGGTACTGCAGCCGCCCGGTTGGTGGAGCGCTGCTGCCATCTAGCGAAATATATTTGGGTACTGCAGCCGGCCCTGTTGGTGGAGCGCTGCTGCCATCTAGCGAAATATATTTGGGTACTGCAGGCGGCCCCTTTTGGTGGAGCGCTGCTGCCATCTAGCGAAATATATTTGGGTACTGCAGCCGGCTCTGTTGGTGGAGCGCTGCTGCCATCTAGCGAAATATACTTGGGTACTTCAGCCGGCCGGTTGGTGGAGCGCTGCTGCCATCTAGCGAAATATAATTGGGTACTGCAGCCGCCCGGTTGGTGGAGCGCTGCTGCCATCTAGCGAAATATATTTGGGTACTGCAGCCGCCCTTTTGGTGGAGCGCTGCTGCCATCTAGCGAAATATATTTGGGTACTGCAGCCGGCTCTGTTGGTGGAGCGCTGCTGCCATCTAGCGAAATATACTTGGGTACTTCAGCCGGGGTTAGGGTTAGGGTTAAGGTTAGACTGTTAGGGTTAGGGTTAGGGTTAGACTCTTAGGGTTAGACTCTTAGGGTTAGGGTTAGACTCTTAGGGTTAGGGTTAGGGTAAGGGTTAGACTCTTAGGGTTAGGGTTAGACTCTTAGGGTTAGGGTTAGGTTTAGGGTTAGACTCTTAGGGTTAGGGTTAGACTCTTAGGGTTAGGGTAGGGTTAGGGTTAGACTCTTAGGGTTAGGGTTAGGGTTAGGGTTAGACTCTTAAGGTTAGGGTCAGGGTTAGGGTTAGGGTTAGGGTTAGGGTTAGACTCTTAGGGTTAGGGTTAGGGTTAAGGTTAGACTCTTAGTGTTAGGGTTAGACTCTTAGGGTTAGGGTTAGGGTTAGGGTTAGACTCTTAGGGTTAGGGTTAGACTCTTAGGGTTAGGGTAGGGTTAGGGTTAGACTCTTAGGGTTAGGGTTAGGGTTAGGGTTAGACTCTTAGGGTTAGGGTCAGGGTTAGGGTTAGGGTTAGGGTTAGGGTTAGACTCTTAGGGTTAGGGTTAGGGTTAAGGTTAGACTCTTAGTGTTAGGGTTAGACTCATAGGGTTAGGGTCAGGGTTAGGGTTAGGGTTAGGGTTAGACTCTTAGGGTTAGGGTTAAGGTTAGACTCTTAGTGTTAGGGTTAGACTCTTAGGGTTAGGGTTAGGGTTAGACTCTTAGGGTTAGGGTTAGGGTTAGGGTTAGACTCTTAGGGTTAGACTCTTAGGGTTAGGGTTAGGGTTAGACTGTTAGGGTTAGGGTTAGGGTTAGGGTTAGACTCTTAGGGTTAGACTCTTAGGGTTAGGGTTAGACTGTTAGGGTTAGGGTTAGGGTTAGGGTTAGACTCTTAGGGTTAGGGTTAGACTCTTAGGGTTAGGTTTAGGGTTAGGGTTAGACTCAGGGTTAGGGTTAGACTCTTAGGGTTAGGGTTAGGGTTAGGGTTAGACTGTTAGGGTTAGGGTTAGGGTTAGGGTTAGACTCTTAGGGTTAAACTCTTATGTTTAGGGTTAGACTGTTAGGGTTAGAGTTAGGGTTAGGGTTAGACTCTTAGGGTTAGACTCTTAGGGTTAGGGTTAGACTGTTAGGGTTAGGGTTAGGGTTAGGGTTAGACTCTTAGGGTTAGGGTTAGACTCTTAGGGTTAGGGTTAGGGTTAGGGTTAGGGTTAGACTGTTAGGGTTAGGGTTAGGGTTAGGGTTAGGGTTAGACTGTTAGGGTTAGGGTTAGGGTTAGGGTTAGACTCGTAGGGTTAGGGTTTGACTCAGGCTCTTAGGGTTAGGGTTAGACTCAGGCTCTTAGGGTTAGGGTTAGACTCAGGCTCTTAGGGTGAGGGTTAGACTCAGGCTCTTCGGGTTAGGGTTAGACTCAGGCTCTTAGGGTTAGGGTTAGACTCAGGCTCTTAGGGTGAGGGTTAGACTCAGGCTCTTAGGGTTAGGGTTAGACTCAGGCTCTTAGGGTTAGGGTTAGACTCAGGCTCTTAGGGTGAGGGTTAGACTCAGGCTCTATAGGGTGAGGGTTAGACTCAGGCTCTTCGGGTTAGGGTTAGACTCAGGCTCTTAGGGTTAGGGTTAGACTCAGGCTCTTAGGGTGAGGGTTAGACTCAGGCTCTTAGGGTTAGGGTTAGACTCAGGCTCTTAGGGTTAGGGTTAGACTCAGGCTCTTAGGGTGAGGGTTAGACTCAGGCTCTTAGGGTTAGGGTTAGACTCAGGCTCTTAGGTTTCGCTAGATGGCAGCAGCGCTCCACCAACCGGGCGGCTGCAGTACCCAAGTATATTTCGCTAGATGGCAGCAGCGCTCCACCAACAGCGCCGGCTGCAGTACCCAAGTATATTTCGCTAGATGGCAGCAGCGCTCCACCAACAGCGCCGGCTGCAGTACCCAAATATATTTCGCTAGATGGCAGCAGCGCTCCACCAAAAGGGCGGCTGCAGTACCCAATTACGTTTCGCTAGATGGCAGCAGCGCTCCACCAAAAGGGCGGCTGCAGTACCCAAATATATTTCGCTAGATGCCAGAAGCGCTCCACCAACAGCGCCGGCTGCAGTACCCAATTATATTTCGCTAGATGGCAGCAGCGCTCCACCAACCGGTCGGCTGCAGTACCCAATTACATTTCGCTAGATGGCAGCAGCGCTCCACCAAAAGGGCGGCTGCAGTACCCAAATATATTTTGCTAGACGGCAGCAGCGCTCCTCCAACAGCGCCGGCTGCAGTACCCAAGTATATTTCGCTAGATGGCAGCAGCGCTCCACCAACAGGGCGGCTGCAGTACCCAATTACATTTCGCTAGATGGCAGCAGAGCTCCACCAACAGGGCCGGCTGCAGTACCCAAATATATTTCGCGAGACGGCAGCAGCGCTCCACCAACCGGGCCGGCTGCAGTACCCAAATATATTTCGCTAGATGGCAGCAGCGCTCCACCAACAGGGCCGGCTGCACTACCCAAATATATTTCGCTAGATGGCAGCAGCGCACCACCAACCGGGCCGGCTGCAGTACCCAATTACATTTCGCTAGATGGCAGCAGCGCTCCACCAAAAGGGCGGCTGCAGTACCCAATTCAGGCAGTACCAAATATTTCGCTAGATGGCAGCACCGCTCACCAACAGGGCCGGCTGCAGTACCCAAATATTTCGGTTAGGGTTAGACTCAGGCTCTTAGGGTTAGGGTTAGACTCAGGCTCTTAGGGTTAGGGTTAGACTCAGGCTTTTAGGGTTAGGGTTGGACTCAGGCTCTTCGGGTTAGGGTTAGACTCAGGCTCTTAGGGTGAGGGTTAGACTCAGGCTCTTAGGGTGAGGGTTAGGCTCAGGCTCTTCGGGTTAGGGTTAGACTCAGGCTCTTCGGGTTAGGGTTAGACTCAGGCTCTTAGAGTTAGGGTTAGACTCAGGCTCTTCGGGTTAGGGTTAGACTCAGGCTCTTAGGGTTAGGGTTAGACTCAGGCTCTTAGGGTGAGGGTTAGACTCAGGCTCTTAGGGTGAGGGTTAGACTCAGGCTCTTAGGGTTAGGGTTAGACTCAGGCTCTTAGGTTTCGCTAGATGGCAGCAGCGCTCCACCAACCGGGCGGCTGCAGTACCCAAGTATATTTCGCTAGACGGCAGCAGCGCTCCACCAAAAGGGCGGCTGCAGTACCCAATTACATTTCGCTAGATGGCAGCAGCGCTCCACCAAAAGGGCGGCTGCAGTACCCAAATATATTTCGCTAGATGCCAGCAGCGCTCCACCAACAGAGCCGGCTGCAGTACCCAATTATATTTCGCTAGATGGCAGCAGCGCTCCACCAACCGGTCGGCTGCAGTACCCAATTACATTTCGCTAGATGGCAGCAGCGCTCCACCAAAAGGGCGGCTGCAGTACCCAAATATATTTCGCTAGATGCCAGCAGCGCTCCACCAACAGCGCCGGCTGCAGTACCCAAGTATATTTCGCTAGATGGCAGCAGCGCTCCACCAACCGTGCGGCTGCAGTACCCAAGTATATTTCGCTAGATGGCAGCAGCGCTCCACCAACAGGGCCGGCTGCAGTACCCAAATATATTTCGCTAGATGGCAGCAGCGCTCCACCAACCGGGCGGCTGCAGTACCCAAGTATATTTCGCTAGATGGCAGCAGCGCTCCACCAACCGGGCGGCTGCAGTACCCAAGTATATTTCGCTAGATGGCAGCAGCGCTCCACCAACAGCGACGGCTGCAGTACCCAAATATATTTCGCTAGATGGCAGCAGCGCTCCACCAAACGGGCGGCTGCAGTACCAATTACATTTCGCTAGATGGCAGCAGCACTCCACCAACAGGGCCGGCTGCAGTACCCAAATATATTTCGCTAGATGGCAGCAGCGCTCCACCAAAAGGGCGGCTGCAGTACCCAAATATATTTCGCTAGATGGCAGCAGCGCTCCACCAACAGCGCCGGCTGCAGTACCCAATTACATTTCGCTAGATGGCAGCAGCGCTCCACCAACAGGGCGGCTGCAGTACCCAATTACATTTCGCTAGATGGCAGCAGAGCTCCACCAAAAGGGCCGGCTGCAGTACCCAAATATATTTCGCGAGACGGCAGCAGCGCTCCACCAACCGGGCCGGCTGCAGTACCCAAATATATTTCGCTAGATGGCAGCAGCGCTCCACCAACAGGGCCGGCTGCACTACCCAAATATATTTCGCTAGATGGCAGCAGCGCTCCACCAACCGGGCCGGCTGCAGTACCCAATTACATTTCGCTAGATGGCAGCAGCGCTCCACCAAAAGGGCGGCTGCAGTACCCAAATATATTTCGCTAGATGGCAGCAGCGCTCCACCAACAGCGCCGGCTGCAGTACCCTCGTATATTTCGCTAGATAGCAGCAGCGCTCCACCAAAAGGGTTAGGGTTAGACTCAGGCTCTTAGGGTTAGGGTTAGACTCAGGCTCTTAGGGTGAGGGTTAGACTCAGGCTCTTCGGGTTAGGGTTAGACTCAGGCTCTTAGGGTTAGGGTTAGACTCAGGCTCTTAGAGTTAGGGTTAGACTCAGGCTCTTCGGGTTAGGGTTAGACTCAGGCTCTTAGGGTTAGGGTTAGACTCAGGCTCTTCGGGTTAGGGTTAGACGCAGGCTCTTCGGGTTAGGGTTAGACTCAGGCTCTTAGGGTTAGGGTTAGACTCAGTACTATATATTTGGGTACTGCAGCCGCCGCTGTTGGTGGAGCGCTGCTGCCATCTAGCGAAATATACTTGGGTACTGCAGCCGGCGCTGTTGGTGGAGCGCTGCTGCCATCTAGCGATATATACTTGGGTACTGCAGCCGGCCCTGTTGGTGGAGCGCTGCTGCCATCTAGCGAAATGTAATTGGGTACTGCAGCCGCCCTTTTGGTGTAGCGCTGCTGCCATCTAGCGAAATATACTTGGGTACTGCAGCCGGCGCTGTTGGTGGAGCGCTGCTGCCATCTAGCGAAATGTATTGGGTACTGCAGCCGCCCTTTTGGTGGAGCGCTGCTGCCATCTAGCGACATATACTTGGGTACTGCAGCCGGCTCTGTTGGTGGAGCGCTGCTGCCATCTAGCGAAATATATTTGGGTACTGCGGCCGCCCGGTTGCTGGAGCGCTGCTGCCATCTAGCGAAATATACTTGGGTACTGCAGCCGGCCCTGTTGGTGGAGCGCTGCTGCCATCTAGCGAAATGTAGTTGGGTACTGCAGCCGTCCTTCTGGTGGAGCGCTGCTGCCATCTAGCGAAATATACTTGGGTACTGCAGCCGCCCGGTTGGTGGAGCGCTGCTGCCATCTAGCGAAATATACTTGGGTACTGCAACCGGCCCTGTTGGTGGAGCGCTGCTGCCATCTAGCGAAATATATTTGGGTACTGCAGCCGCCCGGTTGGTGGAGCGCTGCTGCCATCTAGCAAAATGTAATTGGGTACTGCAGCCGCCCTTTTGGTGGAGCGCTGCTGCCATCTAGCGAAATGTAATTGGGTACTGTAGCCGGCGCTGTTGGTGGAGCGCTGCTGCCATCTAGCGACATATACTTGGGTACTGCAGCCGGCGCTGTTGGTGGAGCGCTGCTGCCATCTAGCGAAATATACTTGGGTACTGCAGCCGGCCCTGTTGGTGGAGCGCTGCTGCCATCTAGCGAAATATATTTGGGTACTGCAGGCGGCCCCTTTTGGTGGAGCGCTGCTGCCATCTAGCGAAATATATTTGGGTACTGCAGCCGGCTCTGTTGGTGGAGCGCTGCTGCCATCTAGCGAAATATACTTGGGTACTTCAGCCTGCCGGTTGGTGGAGCGCTGCTGCCATCTAGCGAAATATAATTGGGTACTGCAGCCGCCCTTTTGGTGGAGCGCTGCTGCCATCTAGCGAAATGTAATTGGGTACTGCAGCCGCCCTTTTGGTGGAGCGCTGCTGCCATCTAGCGAAATATATTTGGGTACTGCAGCCGCCCTTTTGGTGGAGCGCTGCTGCCATCTAGCGAAATATATTTGGGTACTGCAGCCGGCTCTGTTGGTGGAGCGCTGCTGCCATCTAGCGAAATATACTTGGGTACTTCAGCCGGGGTTAGGGTTAGGGTTAAGGTTAGACTGTTAGGGTTAGGGTTAGGGTTAGACTCTTAGGGTTAGACTCTTAGGGCTAGGGTTAGACTCTTAGGGTTAGGGTTAGTGTTAGGGTTAGGGTTAGACTCTTAGGGTTAGGGTTAGACTCTTAGGGTTAGGGTTAGGTTTAGGGTTAGACTCTTAGGGTTAGGGTTAGACTCTTAGGGTTAGGGTAGGGTTAGGGTTAGACTCTTAGGGTTAGGGTTAGGGTTAGGGTTAGACTCTTAGGGTTAGGGTCAGGGTTAGGGTTAGGGTTAGGGTTAGGGTTAGCCTCTTAGGGTTAGGGTTAGGGTTAAGGTTAGACTCTTAGTATTAGGGTTAGACGCTTAGGGTTAGGGTCACGGTTAGGGTTAGGGTTAGGGTTAGGGTTAGACTCTTAGGGTTAGGGTTAGGGTTAAGGTTAGACTCTTAGTGTTAGGGTTAGACTCTTAGGGTTAGGGTTAGGGTTAGACTCTTAGGGTTAGGGTTAGGGTTAGACTGTTAGGGTTAGGGTTAGACTCTTAGGGTTAGACTCTTAGGGTTAGGGTTAGACTGTTAGGGTTAGGGTTAGGGTTAGACTCTTAGGGTTAGGGTTAGACTCTTAGGGTTAGGGTTAGGGTTAGGGTTAGGGTTAGACTCAGGGTTAGGGTTAGACTCTTAGGGTTAGGGTTAGGGTTAGGGTTAGACTGTTAGGGTTAGGGTTAGGGTTAGGGTTAGACTCTTAGGGTTAAACTTTTATGTTTAGGGTTAGACTGTTAGGGTTAGAGTTAGGGTTAGTGTTAGACTCTTAGGGTTAGACTCTTAGGGTTAGGGTTAGACTGTTAGGGTTAGGGTTAGGGTTAGGGTTAGGGTTAGACTCTTAGGGTTAGGGTTAGACTCTTAGAGTTAGGGTTAGGGTTAGGGTTAGGGTTAGACTGTTAGGGTTAGGGTTAGGGTTAGGGTTAGACTCGTAGGGTTAGGGTTAGACTCAGGCTCTTAGGGTTAGGGTTAGACTCAGGCTCTTAGGGTTAGGGTTAGACTCAGGCTCTTAGGGTGAGGGTTAGACTCAGGCTCTTCGGGTTAGGGTTCGACTCAGGCTCTTAGGGTTAGGGTTAGACTCAGGCTCTTAGGGTGAGGGTTAGACTCAGGCTCTTAGGGTTAGGGTTAGACTCAGGCTCTTAGGGTGAGGGTTAGACTCAGGCTCTTAGGGTGAGGGTTAGACTCAGGCTCTTAGGGTTAGGGTTAGACTCAGGCTCTTCGGGTTAGGGTTAGACTCAGGCTCTTCGGGTTAGGGTTAGACTCAGGCTCTTAGGGTTAGGGTTAGACTCAGGCTCTTAGGGTTAGGGTTAGACTCAGGCTCTTAGGGTGAGGGTTAGACTCAGGCTCTTAGGGTTAGGGTTAGACTCAGGCTCTTAGGGTTAGGGTTAGACTCAGGCTCTTAGGGTGAGGGTTAGACTCAGGCTCTTAGGGTTAGGGTTAGACTCAGGCTCTTAGGGTGAGGGTTAGACTCAGGCTCTTAGGGTGAGGGTTAGACTCAGGCTCTTAGGGTTAGGGTTAGACTCAGGCTCTTAGGGTTAGGGTTAGACTCAGGCTCTTAGGGTTAGGGTTAGGGTCAGGCTCTTAGGGTGAGGGTTAGACTCAGGCTCTTAGGGTGAGGGTTAGACTCAGGCTCTTAGGGTTAGGGTTAGACTCAGGCTCTTAGGGTGAGGGTTAGACTCAGGCTCTTAGGGTTAGGGTTAAACTCAGGCTCTTCGGGTTAGGGTTAGACTCAGGCTCTTAGGGTTAGGGTTAGACTCAGGCTCTTCGGGTTAGGGTTAGACTCAGGCTCTTCGGGTTAGGGTTAGACTCAGGCTCTTAGGGTTAGGGTTAGATTCAGGCTCTTAGGGTTAGGGTTAGACTCAGGCTCTTCGGGTTAGGGTTAGACTCAGGCTCTTCGGGTTAGGGTTCGACTAAGGCTCTTAGGGTTAGGGTTAGACTCAGGCTCTTCGGGTTAGGGTTAGAGTCAGGCTCTTCGGGTTAGGGTTAGACTCAGGCTCTTAGGGTTAGGGTTAGACTCAGGCTCTTAGGGTGAGGGTTAGACTCAGGCTCTTAGGGTGAGGGTTAGACTCAGGCTCTTCGGGTTAGGGTTAGACTCAGGCTCTTAGGGTTAGGGTTAGACTCAGGCTCTTAGGGTGAGGGTTAGACTCAGGCTCTTAGGGTGAGGGTTAGACTCAGGCTCTTAGAGTTAGGGTTAGACTCAGGCTCTTAGGGTTAGGGTTGGACTCAGTACTATATATTTGAGTACTGCAGCCGCCGATGTTGGTGGAGCGCTGCTGCCATCTAGCGAAATATACTTGGGTACTGCAGCCGGCCCTGTTGGTGGAGCGCTGCTGCCATGTAGCGAAATATATTTGGGTACTGCAGCCGGCCCTGTTGGTGGAGCGCTGCTGCCGTCTAGCGAAATACATTTGGGTACTGCAGCCGCCCTTTTGGTGGAGCGCTGCTGCCATCTAGCCAAATATACTTGGGTATTGCAGCCGTCCCTGTTGGTGGAGCTCTGCTGCCATCTAGCGAAATATACTTGGGTACTGCATCCGCCCGGTTGGTGGAGCGCTGCTGCCATCTAGCGAAATATATTTGGGTACTGCAGCCGGCTCTGTTGGTGGAGCGCTGCTGCCATCTAGCGAAATATACTTGGGTACTTCAGCCGGGGTTAGGGTTAGGGTTAAGGTTAGACTGTTAGGGTTAGGGTTAGGGTTAGACTCTTAGGGTTAGACTCTTAGGGTTAGACTCTTAGGGTTAGGGTTAGGGTTAGGGTTAGACTCTTAGGGTTAGACTCTTAGGGTTAGGGTTAGGGTTAGGGTTAGACTCTTAGGGTTAGGGTTAGACTCTTAGGGTTAGGGTCAGGGTTAGGGTTAGGGTTAGGGTTAGACTCTTAGGGTTAGGGTTAGGGTTAAGGTTAGACACTTAGTGTTAGGGTTAGAATCTTAGGGATAGGGTTAGGGTTACGGTTAGACTCTTAGGGTTAGGGTTAGGGTTAGACTGTTAGGGTTAGGGTTAGGGTTAGGGTTAGACTCGTAGGGTTAGGGTTAGACTCAGGCTCTTAGGGTTAGGGTTAGACTCAGGCTCTTAGGGTTAGGGTTAGACTCAGGCTCTTAGGGTGAGGGTTAGACTCAGGCTCTTCGGGTTAGGGTTAGACTCAGGCTCTTCGGGTTAGGGTTAGACTCAGGCTCTTAGGGTGAGGGTTAGACTCAGGCTCTTAGGGTTAGGGTTAGACTCAGGCTCTTAGGGTGAGGGTTAGACTCAGGCTCTTAGGGTGAGGGTTAGACTCAGGCTCTTAGGGTTAGGGTTAGACTCAGGCTCTTCGGGTTAGGGTTAGACTCAGGCTCTTAGGGTTAGGGTTAGACTCAGGCTCTTAGGGTGAGGGTTAGACTCAGGCTCTTAGGGTTAGGGTTAGACTCAGGCTCTTAGGGTGAGGGTTAGACTCAGGCTCTTAGGGTTAGGGTTAGACTCAGGCTCTTAGGGTTAGGGTTAGACTCAGGCTCTTAGGGTGAGGGTTAGACTCAGGCTCTTAGGGTTAGGGTTAGACTCAGGCTCTTAGGTTTCGCTAGATGGCAGCAGCGCTCCACCAACCGGGCGGCTGCAGTACCCAAATATATTTCGATAGATGGCAGCAGCGCTCCACCAACAGCGCCGGCTGCAGTACCCAAGTATATTTCCCTAGATGGCAGCAGCGCTCCACCAACAGCGCCGGCTGCAGTACCCAAATATATTTCGCTAGATGGCAGCAGCGCTCCACCAACAGGGCGGCTGCAGTACCCAATTACATTTCGCTAGATGGCAGCAGCGCTACACCAAACGGGGCGGCTGCAGTACCCAAGTATATTTCGCTAGACGGCAGCAGCGCTCCACCAAAAGGGCGGCTGCAGTACCCAATTACGTTTCGCTAGATGGCAGCAGCGCTCCACCAAAAGGGCGGCTGCAGTACCCAAATATATTTCGCTAGATGCCAGAAGCGCTCCACCAACAGAGCCGGCTGCAGTACCCAATTATATTTCGCTAGATGGCAGCAGCGCTCCACCAACCGGTCGGCTGCAGTACCCAATACATTTCGCTAGATGGCAGCAGCGCTCCACCAAAAGGGCGGCTGCAGTACCCAAATATATTTCGCTAGATGGCAGCAGCGCTCCACCAACAGCGCCGGCTACAGTACCCAAGTATATTTCGCTAGATGGCAGCAGCGCTCCACCAACAGGGCGGCTGCAGTACCCAATTACATTTCGCTAGATGGCAGCAGAGCTCCACCAACAGGGCCGGCTGCAGTACCCAAATATATTTCGCGAGACGGCAGCAGCGCTCCACCAACCGGGTCGGCTGCAGTACCCAAATATATTTCGCTAGATGGCAGCAGCGCTCCACCAACAGGGCCGGCTGCACTACCCAAATATATTTCGCTAGATGGCAGCAGCGCACCACCAACCGGGCCGGCTGCAGTACCCAATTACATTTCGCTAGATGGCAGCAGCGCTCCACCAAAAGGGCGGCTGCAGTACCCAAATATATTTCGCTAGATGGCAGCAGCGCTCCACCAAAAGGGTTAGGGTTAGACTCAGGCTCTTAGGGTTAGGGTTAGACTCAGGCTCTTAGGGTTAGGGTTGGACTCAGGCTCTTCGGGTTAGGGTTAGACTCAGGCTATTCGGGTTAGGGTTAGACTCAGGCTCTTAGGGTTAGGGTTAGACTCAGGCTCTTAGGGTTAGGGTTAGACTCAGGCTCTTAGGGTGAGGGTTAGACTCAGGCTCTTAGGGTGAGGGTTAGACTCAGGCTCTTAGGGTTAGGGTTAGACTCAGGCTCTTAGGGTTAGGGTTAGACTCAGGCTCTTCGGGTTAGGGTTAGACTCAGGCTCTTAGGGTTAGGGTTAGACTCAGGCTCTTAGGGTGAGGGTTAGACTCAGGCTCTTAGGGTGAGGGTTAGACTCAGGCTCTTAGGGTTAGGGTTAGACTCAGGCTCTTCGGGTTAGGGTTCGACTAAGGCTCTTAGGGTGAGGGTTAGACTCAGGCTCTTCGGGTTAGGGTTAGACTCAGGCTCTTCGGGTTAGGGTTAGACTCAGGCTCTTAGGGTTAGGGTTAGACTCAGGCTCTTAGGGTGAGGGTTAGACTCAGGCTCTTCGGGTTAGGGTTAGACTCAGGCTCTTAGGGTTAGGGTTAGACTCAGGCTCTTAGGGTGAGGGTTAGACTCAGGCTCTTAGGGTTAGGGTTAGACTCAGGCTCTTAGAGTTAGGGTTAGACTCAGGCTCTTAGGGTTAGGGTTGGACTCAGTACTATATATTTGAGTACTGCAGCCGCCGCTGTTGGTGGAGCGCTGCTGCCATCTAGCGAAATATACTTGGGTACTGCAGCCGGCCCTGTTGGTGGAGCGCTGCTGCCATGTAGCGAAATATATTTGGGTACTGCAGCCGGCCCTGTTGGTGGAGCGCTGCTGCCGTCTAGCGAAATACATTTGGGTACTGCAGCCGCCCTTTTGGTGGAGCGCTGCTGCCATCTAGCCAAATATACTTGGGTATTGCAGCCGTCCCTGTTGGTGGAGCTCTGCTGCCATCTAGCGAAATATACTTGGGTACTGCAGCCGCCCGGTTGGTGG